>NC_134833.1:20403258-20505856 GCF_004210375.1 Tachypleus tridentatus | reverse complement strand
TTACAAATGTTTCAGGCCCGGCATTGCCAGGTAGTTAAGGCATTCGACTCGTTATCTGAGGGTCGCGGGTTCGAATCCCCATCACACCAAACATGTTCGCCCTTTCAGCCGTTGGGGAGTTATAATATGACGCTCAATTCCACTCTTCGTTGATAAAAGAGTAGCCCAAGAGTTGGCGGTGGGTGGTGATGACTAGCTGCCTTCCTTCTAGTCTTACACTGCTAAATTAGGGACGACTAGGGCAAATAGCCCTCGAGTAGCTTTGTGCGAAATTTCAAAACAAACAAACAAATGTTTCAACTACACCATGTACAGCTATAACAGCAGTTATCGGTCCTAACTATAAAACCACACGTTATAGTTGCTCGCGTAAAACTGTAATTTTTTATACTTTCGTTAAGATATGTTTTTGTTACTATAAACCTTTTCTGATTACAATTTCAGTCTGAAGTGACTTCTACATCGTAAAAGATTGACACAATATACTGCAAGCTAATTATATTTCCACGTCTGTTTCGAAAGGCTTTTACCATAAATTATAAATTACCGACGCCAACCTACTTGAAAGTCAGACATAGCTGAGATTAGGAGTCATTTGATCAGCCAGCGTGAGTGAGTTATGTCTCTTTGGCCCTCTTGCGACTGATTGTTACGACAGATACTAGAACAGATACGACTGCTTATTCGTGATGCCGTCTATCTTCGGTCCGTTTGAGACGTTTCCAAAGTCTGGTTTGGTCCTTCTGTGATCTAATACTTAGGAGCTTAACCATTTGAATAATCAATTTTGAACGGAGCACCAAACCCATCAAGAGCACCAAACCCATCATACAAGATTAACCTCTTGCTAGATACATTTTTCTTTTCCTTACCATTGATTTGTCTGTTGTTAGGCATAAACCTACATGAAGGGCTGTATGTTCACTTCCAACCGCAGTTATCGAAACTCAGATTTTAGTGTTATAAGCCCTACAGACTACCACTAAGTTCCCGGGGCCGGAATGATGGGGCCCGGCATGACCGGGTGGGTTAAGGCACTCGACTCGTTATCTGAGGGTTGCGAGTTCGAATCCCCGTTACACCAAACATGCTCGCCCTTTCAGCCATGGGGGCATTATAATGTTACGGTCAATTCCACTCTTCGTTAGTAAAAGAGCAGCCCAAGAGTTGGCGGTGGGTGGTGATGAATAGCTTCCTTCCCTTTAATCTTTCACTGCTAAATTAGGGACGGCTAGCGCAGATAGCACTCGTTTAGCTTTGCGCGAAATTCAAAACAAACAAACTGGAACGGTGTCGGTTAGTGTTTCTGTTCTGGGACATTAATAAAGAATTTCTTCTAAATTTTCACAGGAAATCTGATTTCCCATACGAATATTTATTCGAAAATGTACGAATATTCAATATTTAAGCGTAGAATTATTATACACACAAATCTGTATTTAAAATGACTATTGCTTTAAAATATTAGTCCTACTTCAGCAGAGTGTCATCAGAGACATATAACATCATATATTTTATCTAGGAAGATAAATTTGCACCTAAGCAACGCGCTTCAACCACTTTCACAAAAGGTGTTCGATGCACTTTTAGTTCTTTCACTCAGTTATTAAATGAAAATACTGGAACACATTCACGTGGTATCCCGGTCATTGTTTTCTTTAACTCATCAGCCTCATCTTGTTGAATCAGAGAGAACAAAAACAAAAGGAAACAAAAGATGTAAAACCACTTCGTGGTAAAAGAATAAGTTTCCAAACACTTAGAACCGTGCCTGTTCTGTCCTGAATAAACGTTGTCGTTTTCAGTGTCCTTCTGGGAAAAGCATTTTGTAATGGTATAATTATTTTAAACACGGAGGTTTCTTTATTGACTCCCTATTTATATGGGCACTTTCGTGACGCTAATGGACGCTACTTAGAAATCATTTGTATGTAATTCTAGAACACTTATTATTTCATATGACAGACGGATGGCTTATGTCTAAGTCAGCTCTTGAGCTCTGCATTACAAATTCACTTTTATTTCAGGACCACGAGTCCACTAAAAACAGGTGAACATTAAATAATAGCACACGACATGCTACACAGCAAAGTATTTTAACATAACCATATCGAACGTTTTCATAAGAAGGTGAAAGCAAAAAGGTTCATTGATGGATTTGGAGTCACTCATTCCTAACCTTTGAACCTTCCTCTTGAACTGACCTTGTATTCATTATACAATATAGTCCCAAACCACCCGCTATCAATATGAGTACACAAAGGTAGAGCTGTTGAATTATCACGCTTGTTACCTTAACAGTATAATAGAAATTTTGTGGTACAAAAATCCTGTATTGTGTGAACGTCAACTTGGGATCTTCTGGTTTTATATCCTAACTAGTTACTGTTTCTTATCAGTAGGGGATAATTTAATATCCAACTAACGTACTAGATTTAAATAAATATCGAACACAATGAGAATTGTCAGTGAAGGAGAGAAACAGGTATTTTTATACCTGATGCCAACGAATGTATTTAGTATTATAGCTATTCCAGATACTCAACAAAATACATAGATCACGTGATGTAAAGGGGCCACTTCTCTTCAGTAATCTTACAGAATCAATTAGAATCCCACCTTATAAGCAGGTGAATCAATAAGTCAGGTCAAAGACCTTTGAACCAAATTTTAGGATTGACTGCCACTCTTATAACATGCCCACATATAAAAGCGAAGAGCAAGTGCAGACGGCATTACATCTCGAACACTGGCCCCCTTGGATCTGCAACCATAAGGCCAAACCAAGCCTCAGTCTTAGCTAGAGCGGAATACACTAGTATATGTTGTGGTTATGTATTTTGTATTGAAATTTCAACAATCGATACCGAATAATACAATGTTGCGATTACGAAAAAAAAACAATTAACGTTAATAAAACCGTTTACAGCAAAACTAGACGTGTGTAACTTACCGCTATTTTAAAATGTCTTTAGTCATTTAATAGTTTTTGTCTTGTTTGTTTGGAATTAAATCCAAAGCTCCACAATGATTGGCCATCTGTGCTCAGTTATATTGAGCACAAATACCTAACTGTGTGCGCAGAGAAGAATGTATAACAAAATCATATAATTCATTATCACTTCGCAAAATATGAATGTATTTGTATTGTTGCGCCATCTATGCGTGATAATAGAAATTTCATTGTAAAATGAGGTATTCAATAAATAGTATAAGAATAAGATAATGTTATCTTTTTTTAATATCAGGCTTCATAAAATTAAAGTATAATATATGAGTGAAATTTGTAACAAGATATAGTTGTATTCTGTGTATGTTGTTCTTTATGCAGTACATTCTAATTATAGTTTAAAGTGTGTAGTTGATTACATTGGTCACCACTGAGTATATTGTCAGTTCAAACCTGTGTAGATTATTTGATTTATTCTGAAATTAGTAATTTCTTTATTTATCGCGCAGAAATAAATAAGTTTAGTCATACGTTGAAAACTGTTACTTCGTATCTGGCGGCTTATTTCACACACATAATGATGAACACTGGAGTTAATTATTGTCATTTTCTTATATATATATTTCGTCAGCTTTATAATGTATAGCTTAAATGGTGTTAGGAAAACAGTGAAAGCTACAGACTCGTGCTATTCGAACCATACTGATTTATGAAACTACAAATTACATATAAGTGTTACATTTACTCACTAGATGGCAATAGCGTTTCGTAACTTACAATGCCAAATTGTACCTGTCTCAAAAGTTTCATCAAAATAAGTATAGATGTCACTGTAATCAATCTTCAACGTGAATTGGAATGGTTATATTCACGGAACAACTTCTCTCTATATATGTCTTTATACATATTTTATACCATTTAAAGAATAGAGTTTCATATTGTCTCTTTTATTTAACAGAAATCAATGTGCGATGTTTAATATCAGAGTAAAACTATGACAAATATAATTTTACAAACAATAGCGTGAAGGCTATGGCGTATTTACCTACACTCTTTAATATATGTATTTTTCACCAGTTATTGTTTTTGTACTATACAGCAGGTTTGGACTATGATTCCAGAAGTTCAAGACGTTTTCCCCAAATAGCTTCGGTAATTTGGGGCGGTGAGTGATAGAAAAAAGTGTCATTCGAATCTCCCTGTTCGATTGGATTAGTCTGAGAGCTGGAGATGGCTAACAGTTTATCAGTCTATAAGCATGTATGGCTGGCGTTAATACCTCTGATATTACTTTTCGCACATATTCTAAGCAACAAATAATTTATTTATTGCGACCTCTACACATAATTTCAGTTACTAACAAATTAAAATGCTTTAATTTTTCTAGAATTTTAATAACATTTTTTTGCATTAGTAAATGATATAAAATCAGTTTACTATAATAAAAGGTAAGAAAATAATATGTGATCAAAATGTCTAGATCCGCCACCGGCTACGTGCAGTTATGAGCCGCTGTAGACCACCTTGGGCTGAGGCAATTGTGACTTCCCTAAAGTGACGAGTCTTCGACTTAGGTATCTCTAATACCATTCCAAATGGCCCTTGATATACCTTGGAACTTTTTAATATAATGAACAATCCAACTATTTGGTTTTGCTAAAGAGCAGCCGAAGATTGGCAGTGTTTGATGTTGACTAATACTCTTACCTATTACTCCAGAACCATGGATTGACAGCGCAGTTAGCCCTCAAATAGCTTTGTGTGAAATTCAAATGAACAATGTAAACCAATCTCTATATTTAAAGTGTAATAGCAAGATTTGTTTGTTTGTTTGTAATTAGGCACACATCCACACAATGGGCTGTCTGTGCTCTGCCCATCACGGGTATCGAAACCCGGGTTATAGCGTTGTAAGTTCACAAACATGCTGCTGAAAGATATTAAACATTCTAACCAATACTTTTTAATAAAGGTAACACTGAAAATAAAACATCCCGTTAGTATAAACGTCGTGCTAAAAGAGGCCCTGCATGGCCAGGTGGTTAAGGCGCTCTACTCGTAATCCGAGAGTCAAGGGTTCGAATCCCTGTCACACCAAACATACTCGCCCTTTCATTCGTGAGGGTGTTATAATTTTTCAGTCAATTCCTCTATTCGTTGGTAAAAGTGTAGCTCAAAAGTTGATGGTGGGTGGTGACGACAAACCTTGTAAAAGACGAATAATAACACGTTGAAACATTCGAATGGCAGTTTTCTCGCCTAACTATTTACTGGTGTATAATAGAATATTATGAAGAAATAAAAACTATTAATTTGGTTTATTATACAAACAAAAGGTGTCGCTAATGATAATACATTGGAAATCTTAGCAAATTCCGACCAGAGTAGGTCACATTTCAAAAGACCACAAACCACTTCTTTAACAATACAAAATACTGTTTAGAAAAAAAAAGGAAAAACACTCATTACTCTAAATGTTAACATTGTTACTGAAACAATGAGAAATAGTGGATAACAATAATGGCAGTAATATTAACCTTTCATTTCGCAACTTTCAAGTAAACACTAATTCTAACAATAAAGTTGAACTGTATTCAACAGTACTGTTGGATTTATAAAATGTTTAGAAAGAACATAAAACAACTTTTTCTCTCTGTTTATATTTATATGTGTTATATAATTGTTTTATCTTGATATATGTATTTGTACAGAGAGTAACTTTATATGTTTAGGGTAATAAAGTTATGTAAAGGACAGCGAGCTGTCAATTTCAGAACACCTGACTATGTTTAAACAGATCATCAGCGAGCTGTCCTTTTCAGAACACCTGACTATGTTTAAACAGATCATCAGCGAGCTGTCAATTTCAGAACACCTGACTATGTTTAAACAAATCATCAGCGAGCTGTCAATTTCAGAACACCTGACTATGTTTAAACAGATCATCAGCGAGCTGTCAATTTCAGAACACCTGACTATGTTTAAACAGATCATCAGCCAGCTGTCAATTTCAGAACACCTGACTATGTTTAAACAGATCATCAGCGAGCTGTCAATTTCAGAACACCTGACTATGTTTAAACAGATCATCAGCGAGCTGTCCTTTTCAGAACACCTGACTATGTTTAAACAGATCATCAGCGAGCTGTCCTTTTCAGAACACCTGACTATGTTTAAACAGATCATCAGCGAGCTGTCAATTTCAGAACACCTGACTATGTTTAAACAGATCATCAGCGAGCTGTCAATTTCAGAATACCTGACTATGTTTAAACAGATCATCAGCGAGCTGTCAATTTCAGAACACCTGACTATGTTTAAACAGATCATCAGCGAGCTGTCAATTTCAAAACACCTGACTATGTTTAAACAGATCATCAGCGAGCTGTCAATTTCAGAACACCTGACTATGTTTAAACAGATCATCAGCGAGCTGTCAATTTCAGAACACCTGACTATGTTTAAACAGATCATCAGCGAGCTGTCAATTTCAGAACACCTGACTATGTTTAAACAGATCATCAGCGAGCTGTCAATTTCAGAACACCTGACTATGTTTAAACAGATCATCAGCGAGCTGTCAATTTCAGAACACCTGACTATGTTTAAACAGATCATCAGCGAGCTGTCATTTTCAGAACACCTGACTATGTTTAAACAGATCATCAGCGAGCTGTCATTTTCAGAACACCTGACTATGTTTAAACAGATCATCAGCGAGCTGTCAATTTCAGAACACCTGACTATGTTTAAACAGATCATCAGCGAGCTGTCAATTTCAGGACACCTGACAATGTTTAAACAGATCATCAGCGAGCTGTCAATTTCAGAACACCTGACTCTGTTTAAACAGATCATCAGCGAGCTGTCAATTTCAGAACACCTGACTATGTTTAAACAGATCATCAGCGAGCTGTCAATTTCAGAACACCTGACTATGTTTAAACAGATCATCAGCGAGCTGTCAATTTCAGAACACCTGACAATGTTTAAACAGATCATCAGCGAGCTGTCAATTTCAGAACACCTGACTATGTTTAAGTAGACCTTTTCATGCACGTGAGGAGCCCTTCTCGAGAAATGTGAAAGGAATGTGTTCGAACAAAATCCTTTGGCTTACAATTTATTTAGCCATTTTTACTTCATGAAATAATAACCCAACATTTCGATCTGTGGTTCAAAGTTTGTGAGAATCTGTATTGTCAGCATTGACTTGTTTTTTCTTATCGTGTTAACAGTTCCGAAACACGTGTTCCTTTTCAGGTCATTGGTTCTTATTCCCAACTCATATCTGTTAGCTTGTAGACAAAGTACTTGCTTTGAAATGCGTTGTAAAATGCGTGTTTTCGACAGTTTGTGTTTTTCTTTTTCGCAACGAACTTTTAAGACTTTTTTTTATTTGAACTGTTGCCGTCTTTGTCTCTATATCATTTACATCTTTTTTCTGCCAATATTCTACCTCTATAAAAGCTAAAACGTACGCTCCAATAATAAGTTTTCCTGTCAAATGACTGGGAATCAATCATGAATCATGTATCGTTTTGTTTACATCTAACGTTTTCTTTCTGTCTCTCACAATCATCTCCTCACCTCTGTCAGTGTTATGTGGATTGTGATTTTCTCTGTCTCTCACAATCATCTCCTTATCTCTCTCAGTGTTATGTGGATTGTGATTTTCTCTGTCTCTCACAATCATCTCCTCATCTCTGTCAGTGTTATATGGTTTGTGATTTTCTCTGTCTCTCACAATCATCTCCTCATCTCTGTCAGTGTTATATGGTTTGTGATTTTCTCAGTCTCTCACAATCATCTCCTCATCTCTGTCAGTGTTACATAGTTTGTGATTTTCTCAGTCTCTCACAATCATCTCCTCATCTCTGTCAGTGTTATATGGTTTGTGATTTTCTCAGTCTCTCACAATCATCTCCTTATCTCTGTCAGTGTTATATGGTTTGTGATTTTCTCAGTCTCTCACAATCATCTCCTCATCTCTGTCAGTGTTATATGGTTTGTGATTTTCTCAGTCTCTCACAATCATCTCCTTATCTCTGTCAGTGTTACATGGTTTGTGATTTTCTCAGTCTCTCACAATCATCTCATTATCTCTGTCAGTGTTATATGGCTTGTGATTTTCTCAGTCTCTCACAATCATCTCCTTATCTCTGTCAGTGTTATATGGTTTGTGATTTTCTCAGTCTCTCACAATCATCTCCTCATCTCATGGTTACTGATATATGTAAAATATTATTAAGATGTTTATATGCTTCTCGACTTCGAGTACTAAATTGAAGTGTATTGAAAAAAAACTGGCAAACTTGAAAATGAAAAAAAATAATTTAATAACAAAAAGCTAATACTCGAATAGTAAGATAACAAGTTAAATTTTCCTTGTGGCTCAGCATGGCCTGGTGGTTAGGACGCTCGACTCGCAATGTGAGGGCCGCGGGTTAAAATCCCCGTCACATCAAACATGCTCGCCCTTTCAGCCGTGGGAGCGTTATAATGAGCGCTTAATCCCAGTATTCGTTGGTAAAAGAGTAGCCCAAGAGTTGGCGGTCGGTGGAGATGACTAGCTGCCTTCTCTCTCGTCTTATACTGTTAAATTAAGGACGGTTAGCGCAGATAGGATTCTACCAAATTTTCCTTTATATTTATTTAAGACCTCAAGTTCTGTGCAATAAAATACCAGTTTATCTCTATAAAAATAGTCCTACAAGAGTTCGAACATATACATATATATGAATTACTTATAAGAAACACAACAAACAGCTAGGCTGTTCACTAGAGATGAATTGATAAATATTTAAGTTATCCCGTACAAAAGAACGCATCAAATTATTCAGCGCTGATTAAAGTATGCTTGAATGAGGGTTTAAAGTCAGTGTTTAGGATTTATATTGTCTGTAGAAGCCTCCATTCTGATAAGAATTTTTTTTAACACCTCTTTATATCTATTTTTAACGCTACTGTCCTGACTCACTCTATTCAAATCATACAATATATATATATATATAAAACAAGACTAGCACGGTTAGCTTCTACAAAGAACAAAAGCCAAACAAGCTCGGGTTACATTAATTTTCTAAGTGCTGAATATATTCAAACAACAACAAAACTCCACTGGAAGAAAAACATGAATGCAGAATGGTGTTTACCTTAATTTACTTACTGTGGCTTTTACTGTAAAGATGTCCAATTATCTACTCAGCACAGAATGCTTGAACAATGTTATGTTTGTTCGTAATATCTTAAATATTGTGTTGTTTTGTATTTATATTTTCGAAACTCTGTAACATAATTTTTCGAAACTAAATCTCATATCAGTCTAGGACTAAAGAATAGGAATGTTGTTTAATTAACACGTAAAACAGAATATAATTAAAGAAAATGGTTAATTAAAGTCACGTGTTAGAATGCTAAACAAACCTGTAACAACAATTAACTTACGACATGACCCTGCATGGCCAGGTGGTTAAGGCACTCGACTCGTAATCCGAGGGTCGCGGATTCGAATTCATGTTACATCAAACATGTTAGCCCTTTTAGCCGTGGGGGCGTTATAATGTTACGGTCAGTCTCACTATTTGTTGGTCAAAAAGTAGCCAAGAGTTAGCGGTGGCTGGTGATGACTAGCTGTCTTTCTTCTGGTCTTTCACTGCTAAATTGGAAACGGCTAGAGCTGATAGCCCTCGTGCAGTTTTGCGCAAAATTCAAAACAAACCAAATAAATTATTAAACTTACGTCATGCAGGGGCCTGGCATGGCCTAGCGCGTAAGGCGTGCGACTCGTAATCCGAGGGTCGCGGGTTCGCGCCCGCATCGCGCCAAACATGCTCGCCCTCCCAGCCGTGGGGGCGTTATAATGTGACATTCAATCCCACTATTCGTTGGTAAAAGAGTAGCCCAAGAGTTGGCGGTGGGTGGTGATGACTATCTGCCTTTCCTCTAGTCTTACACTGCTAAATTAGGGACGGCTAACACAGATAACCCTCGAGTAGCTTTGTGCGAAATTCCAAAACAAATACGTCATACTTGGGTTGATCTAACGAAACATTCTAATTAACTATTCAGTTAAGATTTCGTACTTAAGGTCGAAATACCCACATCCTTCTGGTAGTTCAGAGATCGTAAAACTGAAGGCATGATGATAAAATTCTGGAGTTTTGACCCTACTGTGGGCAGAGCACAGATCGACCATTGTACAGTTTTTGTGTTAAGTATCACACAAACTTATGATATTATAAACGCATAATCGTATTTAATTTAGCGATGCTGAACTATTTCTAAATAACACAAGCACCCACCCAAGGAACGACACTTCCTTCATCTGGTTCATGCACCCGGTGGGCAGGATATCGTATTTGTACACCATTCACCGACACGGAGGAAAGTTATCAAATGAGAGAGAGGGTTATAAGAAAATTGGAACATTTTTGTAATGAGTAGACAAACAAGTGTAGAGAAAAATACCGCTCTGTTGCATAGGTTAACATGTTTTAACGTCGTAGCAAAATGTATGTCATTGTAATGATTAACAGCGTATACTGCACTAATATACATGAAGTTATTTCTGCACTTCATAATTACCTAATACACTCTGAAACGTGTTTTTTTAAAAAAATCGTAGGATGGTGATATGCGACACGTTGGAAACGTTTTATCATGTCGTTTCATGAAAATAATAGTCACATTGTTCAGATTTGTACTTAAATTTGATCATATTCACTATTTGGAGATCTGTGGGTATGTCGAGCTCTGTGGGTATGCCGAACTCTGTGGGTATGTCGAGCTTTGTGGGTATGTCGAGGTCTATGCTGATTTTTAAAAAACTTTCTGAAGCTCAAGAGAATAAAAAAATGAATTTGTGTGAAATCTCACAAACGGATATCTCTTATAGGACCGCGTTATGCTTACCTCTTTTTGCATGGTGATCTTAGGCTCGTGTGTGGCTGCTCGGCCATGAAAACCCATTTCATGAAGCTCTCGACGAACAGTTTTTTACTGACGTTGCTTCCAGAAGCAATTTGAAACTCCGTAGTGAGTGTTGTAACTGTGAACAGACAATCTTTACGCTCCACGTGCTTCAGCATTTGGCGGTCCCGTTCTGTGAGCTCGTATGGCCTACTGCTTCGTGGCTGAGTTGTTGTTGCTCCTAGACGTTTCTTTTTCACAATAACAACACTTACAGTTGACCATGACAGCTCTAGCAGAGCAGAAATTTGACGAAATGACTGTTGGAAAGGTGGCATCTTATGACAGAGTCACGTTAAAAGTCACTGAGCTCTTCAGTACGACCCATTCTACTGCCAGTGCTTGTTTATGGAGATTGCGTGGTTGTGTGCTTGATTTTATGCACCTGTTAGCAATGGCTGTGGCTGAAATAGTCGAACCCACTAATTGGAAGGGATGCCCACATACTTTTGATCATGTATTGTATATTGTTAATATTATATAAGTTTCTCTAATTCTGTATTATGCTGGGGGAGGGTGAAGCTGGAATGGTTCTGCCAGAACAGTACAAGTACATCAGAATGCTGTATCAACGTTAAGGGGAACACTTACAACTTTACCCCACCTCACTGCATATTCATACAATCAGCTCCACCATATGCTAGAGTCATGTTGATTGATGGGAGGATATCATATGGATCTCAGACCATAAAGTATTACACCACGCATGCACACACAAATCTCAGACTCAGTCAGACACAGGAAACATTGCGAGAGAAGTAGACTGCTATATAATGTGCTGTTTTGATAGTTAAAAAAACTGGTCTTTTTAAACTCAGATCTCAATAACATGTACACAGATCTGTCAGTTGCATAAACGCTTGATTTCTATGATACCTTTAATGTTAATTTAAAGTTTTTATGAGTTTTATTTTTACTGACATTGTTTTGGTAGATATCATGTTCGTGCAATGAAAAGTCAAAAACGGTCATTATATAAGAATAATTTGTGCTACCATCTAGCGATCAGAAATTAAATTGCTCCCTATTCTTTTAAACAAAACTGATGTTCATCAACTGAACTCACTGCTAAGTAGCAGTTTTCCTTTTTACTATTTTCCCACAAATATATGTGTGATAAAGGAACAGAACAATATTATTGTTATATTTGCTGCGAAACAATCTCTCTTGTATAAAGAGTAGAGTTATCATAGACATCAAGGGATTGAGATTATAATTCTGATATATCGAAAACAAACAAAAGCTCAAAGGCAAAGGTTTTATATGAATCCGTGCTTCATCTAACAAGATAGCGCGGTTTTCTTTGAAGTAATTCACTACTAGCGACCCCTATTTTAAAACCGAATGAATCGGGTTTATTTCTCTATTTCTCAGTACAAAAACACATTGAGCTATCTATATGCCCACAGGTGGGAAACGAAGTTTTTAGAACTAATACGTAGTTATTTTATAAATGTTTATTAGTCCACACTCAACACTTCCGAATTTCCATTAAAATAAAATCAACACATTAAATAGTTGTGTATTTGGTCTGATCAGATTTTAAAATGTAAAAAATAAAATATTATTTTCAAAAATATAATAATTGTTTTGGAATTTCGTACAAAGCTACTCCAGGGCTATCTGTGCTAGCCGTCCCTAATTTAGCATTGTAAGACTAGAGGGAAGGCAGCTAGTCATCACCACCCACCGCCAACTCTTGGGCTACTCTTTTACCAACGAATAGAGGGATTGAGCGTAACATTATAGCGCCCCCACTGCTGGGAGGGCGAGCGTGTTTGGCGCGATGCGGGCGCGAACCCGCGATCCTCGGATTACGAGTCGCACGCCTTACGCGCTAGGCCATGCCGGGCCACAAGTATAATAATCAAGTTAAAATGAATATAATAATGTGAGTAACAAAATTATTACTCAAACATCTTATATGTTCTTCTAATACTGAACTGTGCAATTAGATAAAAAACACATTTATCTATAAGTGAACAGAGTTTCCAACTTGCAAATGGAGAAAAATACATCCATTATCCAAAAAACAAACCTGGTTGGGTAAAAGACATTTTAATTTACATATATATAATTGTAGTTTTCAATGTACACTGTCCGTGTATCGTTAGAAATAAATTCAACAGGAAATTAAACTCATATAAGAACTTTTGTTTGTTTCTGGATTTGACGCAAAGCTACGCTAGAGCAATCTGCGCTACTCGTCCCTAATTTAGCAGTGTAAGACTAAACGGAAAATAGCTAGTGATCAACACCCACCGCCAACTATTTAGCTAGTCTTTTACCAATTAAAAGTGTGATTGACAGTTACATTGCAAGTTCCAAACAGCTGAAAGGACAAGAGTGTTTGATGTGACGGTTTCGAACCAACGACCCTCAGATTGCGATAGAAATGCCTTAACTACCTGACCGTGCCGGGTCAAGAGCCTTTATTAATGCTTGACAGAGAATGAGTGAGGCTTTTAATGAACACGCTATGAATAACAACATAAAATAAATTATTATGTGGAATAATGGATAAAACTAAAAATATCATTTAACACGAAGATGGAACACGTTTAAAACCAATTATTAAAGTAACTGATTTTACCGAGAGATGATGCTGTCCATTATTTGTAATTAAACATAAAGCTACACAATGGTTTGTTTTGAATTTCGCGCAAAACAATATAAGTGCTACCTGTGCTTGCCTTTTATAATTTAGCAGTGTAAAAGTAGAGGGAAGGCAGCTAGTCATCACCACCGACTGCCAACTCTTAGGCTACTCTTTTACCAACGAATAGGGGGATTGACCCGTTCAGCTGAGGGGGCGAGCATGTTTGGTGCTACAGGGTTTTGAACTCGCGACCTTCAGATTACGAGTCGAGTGCTTTAACCACCTGGCAATGTGGGCCGTTCTACAATGGGCTGACTATCTGTAGTTTACCCACCAGGGGTATCAAAACCCGGTTTCTAACGTTGCAAGTCCACACTAGGGGGAAATCCTATCGAGAGAAGAGCTACTATTTTTTTTTGCTTCTAGAATTTCGTGAAAGTTTGTCTGAAACAGAGCCTCCTAGTGTATAAATTATAAACTAAAGGGAAGGCAGTTGATCAACACCACGCACTGCTTCCGTGTTACTCTTATAGTGCTCCTATGGCTCCAAAATGCTGGACCAGTTATCTTGTGTTTTTTTTAGCAATTGTATGTGAATTATTTGGAAATGGAAGAACCACAAAGAGGGAAAAATTATTTTTAGACCTTTCGTTTAAAGAAACAAAGGTAAAATGAAGGGTGAAGATTTGGAAATGGCCGAATGCTAACAGACTAAACCTTGAATGTTGGCTTTAGCTTGATAAATGTACCCATTACTGCTGTGGATACAACAATAAATAAAAAGTTCAATGTCTATATATTTACATGACATTTAACGAGCAAGACATACTGGTTTGACCAAGTATACTTCATCGCCTCAGTTGTCAATACCAATTCAATCACAATTGTAAAGTTCGATTCCAGAATGTATAAACACAGAAATCTTTAAACCTCTTACTGCTCGGCTAAGATATTTATTTGCTACGAACGACGTGATTTTAAAGTACTTGGGCGCCTCACACAAAAGAATTAACCTACGGTGCGACAGTTCTTTGAGTTCACGTTACTAATAACGTTCGCAGAAAGAAACAAGAGGTTTCGGAGCTCTTTGAAAATCAAACCTTTATAAAACTGAAGTAAAATAGTTACCAACGATTCCTTACATCTGTTTTTACCGAACTGAAAAATGTAGAACAAAAACAAGCGTGAGAGGTTTTGTACAAGGCCTACCGTTAGAAGTATAAAGGAAAATATTTTTTTATATTGCCTCCATTAAAAGAGACCCAAAATAACTCTACAAAAGGAAAAAAAAATTATATGAAATATATTAAAATATTATAACTGTCACAAATTCCAAGGTACGTTTTCTGAAAGCTTTACAATAATAACATAGAAAATGGTGCGAACAAGGTGAGTTGGTTATATAAATGAAACTGTTTTGAAAGGAATAACGCCTTGTATATACATGTACGCGACTGTGTATTCACTATTATCTTAGTAATATCCCTAAGCAACCTTTGTATTTTTTTTTTCATTGACCTTTGACCTTTAACTAAACACTTCTAAAAATAACTGTTTCGTGTGTTGCTTTTTGTGATGTTAATGTCACGAAATACCCTGACTGTCCTTACTTGCTGGGCCCGGCATGACCAGGTGGTTAAGACGTGCGACTCGTAATCTGAGGGTTGCGGGTTCGCATCCCCGTCGCGCCTAACATGCTCGCCCTTTCAGCCGTGGGAATGTTATAATGTGACGGTCAATCCCACTATTCGTTGGCAAAAGAGTAGCCCAAGAGTTGGCGGTGGGTGGTGATGACTAGCTGCCTTCCATCTAGTCTTACACTGCTAAATTAGGGATGGTTAGCACAGATAGCCTTCGTGTAGCTTTGCGCGAAATTCAAAACAAACAAACAAACCTTACTTGCAAATAAATTCTTTATTTTAGTTTTACTGTTGTTGTTGTTTAGGGTTTTTTTTGGGGGGGGGCATTAAATATTTGAAAAGTTACATAGGCAACATGTTAGAGCCTAAATAAGACGTAAAACGTTGAGTTTTTTTTTTTAATTTTGCGCAAAGTTACAGGAGTGCTATCTGCGCTAGCCATCCCTAATTTAGCAGTGTAAGACTAGAGGGAAGGCGGTGGTTGGTGATGACTATTTACATTCCTTTTAGTTTTACACTGCTAAATTAGGGACGGTTAGCGCACATAGCTCTTGTGTAGCCTTGCGCGAAATTCAGCACAAACCAAATCAAATCTATGTCCCGTTGTCACCCAAACGCACTCCACAATTTTCGGGGTGTTGAAGTGACGTAGAGGTGGAAGGTAAAATAAATCCAACTATTCCACCATATAAGAATCACCAGAGGGTGTTGTTAAGTACCTACTAGATTAATAGGCTATCAGCTCAAAATTAAGAACGGCCATGCGCAGATAGACCTTGTGTAACTTTGCAAGGATATTCTGAAATAAACCAGAAATCTTTGCCTTCCTTCTCTTATCATTGGTATAAAATATACATTTCTAATTATAACTTACCCTTTATTTCCATGTTCATAAACGTGTATATCTTTATTAAGCGGTTTCACTACAAAAAGATGGATTATATATTATCTAGGAAACATCCGAATAAAAGAAAATAAAACACAACGTAATTAGTATAATAACATAGTGGCTACAGAAGAATGTTTGAAATGATAATTATTGGTGTACTTCAGTGTATATCTGTATATCCATGGATATGACGCAGTCGTCTTCAACGTAGGAGGAAACCAGCTCAACTGCATTCTCTGTTTCTTCTTATTTGTTGAATTTCTCCATAAGAGGGCGATCTTTTCGCCTCGTGCTTGTGTGTGTGTGTATGTTGAAGAAAGCAGTGTATAAAATAAAGGCAGAAGTCCTCCAAACCCTAGTAATCGTCACAAGTACACCAACGTTGGTCTTGCTTCACCGAATACTGTACTAGAATAGTACAAATCTTTCTCACTGTATATAAATATTATAAATAAACCGCGTATCGAAAACACCGCCGTTGAACGATTTTGACATACGTATGGCTGTCAAACGACCGGTATTGATGGATAACGAATTAAATACGCGGGTCAACAGGTAACTCAGTCAATCAGCGAAGTCAGTTTCATTTGGTAAACTCTAAATTAGTGGAATTATTTATTATAAGTATAATTGGTTCGTATCTTTTGAGGTTCGTACTGAACCGTTTAGTGTTTTAGTGGAATTATTTATTATAAGTATGATTGGTTCGTATCTTTTGAGGTTCGTACTGAACCGTTTAGTGATTTATAACTAAGCATTTTTTGAGAGAATTTACTTACGCATAAAATTATTTCTGAGGTTTTTAGTAACTGTAGAACACCAGAAAAACAAAGTGATTTAGCTCATGAAGCGGCTATTTGATTTATTCTCTTGGTAGTTTGTGATCTAGAAAGTTGCAACATTATTAAGAAAATATTGAACGTTGGGTATTGTTAAACTAACCAATTATAAAGGTTTATCGTCAACTGAAAAGTATTATTTGGTGTTAGCTTCTACTAGGTGTACAACACTTATGTTCTATACAGATTTGATCATTTGAGCAGATCTCCATAATCAATAAGTTACTTTAATATCTAAGCCTTACAGAAAAGTAATTCGTTTTTGGTTACCAGTTTTGAAAGTTGCTGACCTTTAGCCCAGTCCGTACAACACAATTCTGTTAGCGATGCGGTTATTTGGCGTAATACTGACAGGTATTATCAGTTTCGCATTAGGCCTATCTGAAACTGGTGATGTTGACCAGATGGTCTCCAATATGGCTTTTTATATCAGGCAGAGAGTTCTATCGGAGGACGGGGGTGCAAATCGAGCAATACGCATATTAGTCTTGGCTCCAGAAAACCCCAAATATCCATATTCCCTCTTCAAGGTGTTAGCGGCTGTAGAATTTGCTGTCCAGAAATTGGAAGCGGAAAACAGAAATGGTCCTCTCGGTGGACGCTCGGTGAAAATTTACCAAAAAAACACTCACTGTTCCTCAACTCTTGGTCCTTTAGCGGCATTCGATTCTTACATCTCCGGTGAAGTTGACGTCTTTCTCGGACCACTCTGTCCTTACGTCCTTGGACCACTGTCCCGTTACACTGCTGTATGGGACATTCCGCTGCTAACTGCCGGAGGACAGAATGATAACTTTGACCAGAAGAAGCCATTTTACTCGCTACTAACCAGAATGAACGGGTCGTATACTCAGATTGGCCACATATTCCTGAAAATTTTGCGCAGATTCCGCTGGCAGGTTATTGCTCTACTCTTCCATAATTTCTCCGATCACGTTTTGGGAAACTCTAACTGTTACTTCACGCTAAGTGCTGTCTACAGGAAGCTTAATAGAGACGTGTACTACCTGAACTTCGATGAAACTGATCCGAGGACGAACTACACAAACATTCTTAAAGACGTGGCTCAACACGCAAGAGGTGAGTGGATCAGATTATAGCAACGTGACGAATTAGTTTGAAAGCTTAAAAAAATTAAGGACCTTTAGCTTAAAGCAAACATGCTCTAAGGCAGAAATTATATTTAAAAATACAAAAGGAAAATATTTTTTCATTTTTTTCTTAGGCAAAGATAACAAAGGGCCAATAGTGAAACAGATGAGTTAAACTTAGTAATGCAACATGTTTAATTATATTAACACTGTTTAATTAACACTGTTGTAATCACTTTTAGTTTTTTAACGAAGCGTTAAAGCTCTTAAAGCAACATCTTTATAACCGTAAAGATTCTGTAAGTTATTGTAACTTATTTGATAAAAGTCGATACAACTTGAAACGAATATCATGCGCAATATTTTATGAACTAGCTTTATATTACATATTATTTATATTACACTGTAATATTATTATTTATATTACATATTATTTATATTACACTGTAATATTATTATTTATATTACATATTATTTATATTACACTGTAATATTATTATTTATATTACATATTATTTATATTACACTGTAATATTATTATTTATATTACATATTATTTATATTACACTGTAATATTATTATTTATATTACATATTATTTATATTACACTGTAATATTATTATTTATATTACATATTATTTATATTACACTGTAATATTATTATTTATATTACATATTATTTACAATTCATTGTAGTTACCTTCCATCTCAGTACGTTGTATTGTTATCTTGTATTTTGGGTTTTTTATGGGTAATGAACTAATGT
The DNA here is from genome assembly GCF_004210375.1 of Tachypleus tridentatus. Taxonomy (NCBI): domain Eukaryota; kingdom Metazoa; phylum Arthropoda; class Merostomata; order Xiphosura; family Limulidae; genus Tachypleus; species Tachypleus tridentatus. The sequence continues at coordinate 20,487,111 of NC_134833.1, read as the reverse complement.
TATTAAGAACAGATAAGGAACGTTACGGGTTTTCAGAATGTAAGATGAGCATCTTGGAAAAGTTAATGGATATCGGATCAAAATTCGCATTTTCTTTTCTAATGGGCATGACCAAAACAATGCATATTAGTAACAACTTGTTGAGGGTCATCTGACTGTCCCAATCTCCTAGAAGCCATTAATGAGGAAAGTATCAGAAAATAAAAAGAACATTAGTCAATCAATATACTGTATAATAGATTGTATAACCGTTACATACAAGTTTAGTGTGATTAAACACATTGAAAAAAAGGCTAAACCTTCTACACTTAGTGTTCGGATCATTTCTCTGCTAGACTTTATATTCCTCTTTCGCGATTAGAAATTAATTATATTCCAATTTGAAACTGCACATAAGTATTCCCACAAAATGCTATGGGTCTTCTGCTTAGAAACAAAGAAAATGCGTCCTCAGATTCTACGAGTAAAGCCATCTTTGCTATGTGTTTCTCATGTTTAGAAACAAAAAAAAATGTGACCTTAGATTCTTCTAGTAAAGCCACCTTTACAATATGTTTCTCATGTTTAGAAACAATAAAATGCGACCTTAGATTCTTCGAGTAAAGCCATCTTTACTATATGTTTTCATGTTTAGAAACAATAAAATGCGACCTTAAATTCTACGAGTAAAGTCATCTTTACTATGTGTTTCTCCTGTTTAGAAACAATAAAATGCGACCTTCGATTCTTCGAGTAAAGCCATCTTTACTATATGTTTTTCCTGTTTAGAAACAATAAAATGCGACCTTCGATTCTTCGAGTAAAGCCATCTTTACTATATGTTTCTCCTGTTTAGAAACAATAAAATGCGACCTTAGATTCTTCTAGTAAAGCAACCTTTACTATATGTTTCTCATGTTTAGAAACAATAAAATGCGACCTTAAATTCTACGAGTAAAGCCATCTTTACTATATGTTTCTCATGTTTAGAAACAAATAAAATGCGACCTTAGATTCTTCGAGTAAAGCCATCTTTACTATATGTTTCTCATGTTTAGAAACAAAGAAAATGCGACCTTAGATTCTTCGAGTAAAGCCATCTTTACTATATGTTTCTCATGTTTAGAAACAAAGAAAATGCGACCTTAGATTCTTCTAGTAAAGCCATCTTTACTATATGTTTCTCATGTTTAGAAACAAATAAAATGCGACCTTAGATTCTTCGAGTAAAGCCATCTTTACTATATGTTTCTCATGTTTAGAAACAAAGAAAATGCGACCTTAGATTCTTCTAGTAAAGCCATCTTTACTATATGTTTCTCATGTTTAGAAACAAATAAAATGCGACCTTAGATTCTTCGAGTAAAGCCATCTTACTATGTGTTTCTCATGTTTAGAAACAAAGAAAATGCGACCTTAGATTCTTCTAGTAAAGCCATCTTTACTATGTGTTTCTCATGTTTAGAAACAAAGAAAATGCGACTTTGATTCTTCTAGTAAAGCCATTTTTACTATATGTTTCTCATGTTTAGAAACAATAAAATGCGACCTTAGATTCTTCGAGTAAAGCCATCTTTACTATATGTTTCTCATGTTTAGAAACAATAAAATGCGACCTTAGACTCTTCGAGTAGAGCCATCTTTGCTATGTCTCTTTCGTCATATTTCATTTACATCACAAGATAACATTACAAGAATATCTCTGTCTTACTGTGTGTCAAGTGGTGCACAGCGTTACTCAAGACACAGTTTTCATACCATTATTATGTACAACTGTCACCTGGTGCAAGGCATTACTGAAAACACAGTTTTCATACTTTTATTATGTACAACCGTCAACTAGTGCACGGCATTACTGAAGACACAGTTTTCATACTTTTACATTGTACAACTGTTACCTGGTGCTCGGCATTACTGAAAACACTGTTTTCATACTTTTACTATGTACAACCGTCACCTGGTGCTCGGCATTACTGAAAACACTGTTTTCATACTTTTACTATGTACAACTGTTACCTGGTGCACGGCATTACTGAAGACACTGTTTTCATACTTTTACTATGTACAACTGTCACCTGGTGCTCGGTATTAATGAAAACACAGTTTTCATACTTTTACTATGTACAACTGTCACCTGGTGCACGGCATTACTGAAGACACAGTTTTCATACTTTTACTATGCACAACTGTCACCTTGTGCACGGCATTACTGAAGACACAGTTTTCATACTTTTACTATGCACAACTGTCACCTGGAGCACGGCATTACTGAAAACACAGTTTTCATACTTTTACTATGTACAACTGTCACCTGGTGCTCGGTATTAATGAAAACATAGTTTTCATACTTTTACTATGTACAACCGTCAACTAGTGCACGACATTACTGAAGACACAGTTTTCATACTTTTACTATGTACAACTGTTACCTGGTGCTCGGCATTACTGAAAACACTGTTTTCATACTTTTACTATGTACAACCGTCACCTGGTGCTCGGCATTACTGAAAACACTGTTTTCATACTTTTACTATGTACAACCGTCAACTAGTGCACGGCATTACTGAAAACACTGTTTTCATACTTTTACTATGTACAACCGTCAACTAGTGCACGGCATTACTGAAGACACTGTTTTCATACTTTTACTATGTACAACTGTCAACTGGTGCTCGATATTACTGAAGACACAGTTTTCATACTTTTACTATGTACAACTGTTACCTGGTGCTCGGCATTACTGAAAACACTGTTTTCATACTTTTACTATGTACAACCGTCACCTGGTGCTCGGCATTACTGAAAACACTGTTTTCATACTTTTACTATGTACAACCGTCAACTAGTGCACGGCATTACTGAAGACACTGTTTTCATACTTTTACTATGTACAACCGTCAACTAGTGCACGGCATTACTGAAGACACTGTTTTCATACTTTTACTATGTACAACCGTCAACTAGTGCACGGCATTACTGAAGACACTGTTTTCATACTTTTACTATGTACAACTGTCACTTGGTGCACGGCATTACTGAAAACACTGTTTTCATACTTTTACTATGTACAACCGTCAACTAGTGCACAGCATTACTGAAGACACTGTTTTCATACTTTTGCTATGTACAACCGTCAACTAGTGCACGGCATTACTGAAGACACTGTTTTCATACTTTTACTATGTACAACCGTCAACTAGTGCACGGCATTACTGAAGACACTGTTTTCATACTTTTAATATGTACAACTGTCACCTGGAGCACGGCATTACTGAAGACACAGTTTTCATACTTTTACTATGCACAACTGTCACCTGGTGCACGGCATTACTGAAGACACAGTTTTCATACTTTTACTATGCACAACTGTCACCTGGTGCTCGGTATTAATGAAAACACAGTTTTCATACTTTTACTATGTACAACTGTCACCTGGTGCACGGCATTACTGAAGACACAGTTTTCATACTTTTACTATGCACAACTGTCACCTGGTGCACGGCATTACTGAAGACACATTTTTCATACTTTTACTATGCACAACTGTCACCTGGTGCACAGCGTTACTCAAGACACAGTTTTCATACCATTATTATGTACAACTGTCACCTTGTGCACGGCATTACTGAAGACACAGTTTTCATACTTTTACTATGCACAACCGTCACCTGGTGCTCGGCATTACTGAAAACACTGTTTTCATACTTTTACTATGTACAACTGTCACCTGGAGCACGGCATTACTGAAAACACAGTTTTTATACTTTTACTATGCACAACTGTCACTTGGTGCACGGCATTACTGAAAACACTGTTTTCATACTTTTACTATGTACAACCGTCAACTAGTGCACGGCATTACTGAAGACACTGTTTTCATACTTTTACTATGTACAACCGTCAACTAGTGCACGGCATTACTGAAGACACTGTTTTCATACTTTTACTATGTACAACCGTCAACTAGTGCACGGCATTACTGAAAACACTGTTTTCATACTTTTACTATGTACAACCGTCAACTAGTGCACGGCATTACTGAAGACACTGTTTTCATACTTTTACTATGTACAACCGTCAACTAGTGCACGGCATTACTGAAGACACTGTTTTCATACTTTTACTATGTACAACTGTCACCTGGAGCACGGCATTACTGAAGACACAGTTTTCATACTTTTACTATGCACAACTGTCACCTGGTGCTCGGAATTAATGAAAACACAGTTTTCATACTTTTACTATGCACAACTGTCACCTGGTGCTCGGTATTAATGAAAACACTGTTTTCATACTTTTACTATGCACAACTGTCACCTGGTGCACGGCATTACTGAAGACACAGTTTTCATACTTTTACTATGCACAACTGTCACCTGGTGCTCGGTATTAATGAAAACACAGTTTTCATACTTTTACTATGCACAACTGTCACCTGGAGCACGGCATTACTGAAAACACAGTTTTCATACTTTTACTATGTACAACTGTCACCTGGTGCACGGCATTACTGTAAACACAGTTTTCATACTTTTACTATGTACAACTTTCACCTGGTGCACGGCATTACTGAAGACACAGTTTTCATACTTTTACATTGTACAACTGTTACCTGGTGCTCGGCATTACTGAAAACACTGTTTCATACTTTTACATTGTACAACTGTTACCTGGTGCACGGCATTACTGTAAACACAGTTTTCATACTTTTACTATGTACAACTTTCACCTGGTGCACGGCATTACTGAAGACACAGTTTTCATACTTTTACTATGTACAAGTGTCAACTGGTGCACGGCATTACTGAAAACACAGTTTTTATACTTTTACTATGCACAACTGTCACTTGGTGCACGGCATTACTGAAGACACAGTTTTCATACTTTTACATTGTACAACTGTTACCTGGTGCTCGGCATTACTGAAAACACTGTTTCATACTTTTACTATGTACAACCGTCACCTGGTGCTCGGCATTACTGAAAACACTGTTTTCATACTTTTACTATGTACAACTGTTACCTGGTGCACGGCATTAATGAAAACACAGTTTTCATACTTTTACTATGTACAACCGTCAACTAGTGCACGGCATTACTGAAGACACAGTTTTCATACTTTTACTATGTACAACTGTTACCTGGTGCTCGGCATTACTGAAAATACTGTTTTCATACTTTTACTATGTACAACCGTCACCTGGTGCTCGGCATTACTGAAGACACTGTTTTCATACTTTTACTATGTACAACCGTCAACTAGTGCACGGCATTACTGAAAACACTGTTTTCATACTTTTACTATGTACAACCGTCAACTAGTGCACGGCATTACTGAAGACACTGTTTTCATACTTTTACTATGTACAACTGTCAACTGGTGTTCGATATTACTGAAGACACAGTTTTCATACTTTTACTATGTACAACTGTTACCTGGTGCTCGGCATTACTGAAAACACTGTTTTCATACTTTTACTATGTACAACCGTCACCTGGTGCTCGGCATTACTGAAAACACTGTTTTCATACTTTTACTATGTACAACTGTCACCTGGTGCTCGGCATTACTGAAAACACTGTTTTCATACTTTTACTATGTACAACCGTCACCTGGTGCTCGGCATTACTGAAAACACTGTTTTCATACTTTTACTATGCACAACTGTCACCTGGTGCTCGGTATTAATGAAAACACAGTTTTCATACTTTTACTATGTACAACCGTCAACTGGTGCACGGCATTACTGAAGACACAGTTTTCATACTTTTACTATGCACAACTGTCACCTGGTGCACGGCATTACTGAAGACACAGTTTTCATACTTTTACTATGCACAACTGTCACCTGGTGCACGGCATTACTGAAGACACAGTTTTCATACTTTTACTATGCACAACTGTCACCTTGTGCACGGCATTACTGAAGACACAGTTTTCATACTTTTACTATGCACAACTGTCATTTGGAGCACGGCATTACTGAAGACACAGTTTTCATACTTTTACTATGTACAACTGTTACCTGGTGCTCGGCATTACTGAAAACACTGTTTTCATACTTTTACTATGTACAACCGTCACCTGGTGCACGGCATTACTGAAGACACTGTTTTCATACTTTTACTATGTACAACCGTCAACTAGTGCACGGCATTACTGAAGACACAGTTTTCATACTTTTACTATGCACAACTGTCACCTGGTGCACGGCATTACTGAAGACACTGTTTTCATACTTTTACTATGCACAACTGTCACCTGGTGCACGGTATTACTGAAGACACAGTTTTCATACTTTTACTATGCACAACTGTCACCTGGTTGCACGGCATTACTGAAAACACTGTTTTTTATGCTTTTACTATGCACAACTGTCACTTGGTGCACGGCATTACTGAAACACTGTTTTCATACTTTTACTATGTACAACCGTCAACTAGTGCACGGCATTACTGAAGACACTGTTTTCATACTTTTACTATGTACAACCGTCAACTGGTGCACGGCATTACTGAAGACACTGTTTTCATGCTTTTACTATGTACAACCGTCAACTGGTGCACGGCATTACTGAAAACACTGTTTTCATACTTTTACTATGTACAACCGTCAACTGGTGCACGGCATTACTGAAGACACTGTTTTCATACTTTTACTATGTACAACTGTCAACCTGGTGCACGGCATTACTGAAGACACTGTTTTCATACTTTTACTATGTACAACTGTCACCTGGACACGGCATTACTGAAGACACAGTTTTCATGCTTTTACTATGCACAACTGTCACCTGGTGCACGGCATTACTGAAACACTGTTTTCATGCTTTTACTATGTACAACCGTCAACTAGTGCACGGCATTACTGAAGACACTGTTTTCATACTTTTACTATGTACAACCGTCAACTAGTGCACGGCATTACTGAAGACACAGTTTTCATACTTTTACTATGCACAACTGTCACCTGGTGCACGGCATTACTGAAGACACAGTTTTCATGCTTTTACTATGCACAACTGTCACCTGGTGCACGGCATTACTGAAGACACAGTTTTCATACTTTTACTATGCACAACTGTCACCTTGTGCACGGCATTACTGAAGACACAGTTTTCATACTTTTACTATGCACAACTGTCATTTGGAGCACGGCATTACTGAAGACACAGTTTTCATACTTTTACTATGTACAACTGTTACCTGGTTAGCTCGGCATTACTGAAAACACTGTTTTCATGCTTTTACTATGTACAACCGTCACCTGGTTGCTCGGCATTACTGAAAACACTGTTTTCATGCTTTTACTATGTACAACCGTCAACTGGTGCACGGCATTACTGAAGACACTGTTTTCATACTTTTACTATGTACAACCGTCAACTGGTGCACGGCATTACTGAAGACACAGTTTTCATACTTTTACTATGCACAACTGTCACCTGGTGCACGGCATTACTGAAGACACAGTTTTCATACTTTTACTATGCACAACTGTCACCTGGTGCACGGCATTACTGAAGACACAGTTTTCATGCTTTTACTATGCACAACTGTCACCTGGTTGCACGGCATTACTGAAAACACAGTTTTATACTTTTACTATGCACAACTGTCACCTGGTGCGCGGCATTACTGAAAACACTGTTTTCATACTTTTACTATGTACAACCGTCACCTAGTGCACGGCATTACTGAAGACACTGTTTTCATGCTTTTACTATGTACAACCGTCAACTGGTTGCACGGCATTACTGAAGACACTGTTTTCATACTTTTACTATGTACAACCGTCAACTGGTGCACGGCATTACTGAAAACACAGTTTTCATACTTTTACTATGTACAACCGTCAACTGGTGCACGGCATTACTGAAGACACTGTTTTCATACTTTTACTATGTACAACCGTCAACTGGTGCACGGCATTACTGAAGACACTGTTTTCATGCTTTTACTATGTACAACTGTCACCTGGAGCACGGCATTACTGAAGACACAGTTTTCATGCTTTTACTATGCACAACTGTCACCTGGTTGCGGGCATTACTGAAGACACAGTTTTCATACTTTTACTATGCACAACTGTCACCTGGTTGCTCGGTATTACTGAAAACACAGTTTTCATACTTTTACTATGCACAACTGTCACCTGGAGCACGGCATTACTGAAAACACAGTTTTCATACTTTTACTATGTACAACTGTCACCTGGTGCACGGCATTACTGTAAACACAGTTTTCATACTTTTACTATGTACAACTTTCACCTGGTGCACGGCATTACTGAAAACACAGTTTTTATAATTTTACTATGCACAACTGTCATTTGGTGCACGGCATTACTGAAGACACAGTTTTCATACTTTTACATTGTACAACTGTTACCTGGTGCTCGGCATTACTGAAAACACAGTTTTTATACTTTTACTATCTACAACCGTCAACTAGTGCACGGCATTACTGAAGACACTGTTTTCATACTTTTACTATGTACAACTGTCACCTGGTGCTCGGTATTAATGAAAACACAGTTTTCATACTTTTACTATGTACAACCGTCAACTAGTGCACGGCATTACTGAAGACACAGTTTTCATACTTTTACTATGTACAACTGTTACCTGGTGCTCGGCATTACTGAAAACACTGTTTTCATACTTTTACTATGTACAACCGTCAACTAGTGCACGGCATTACTGAAAACACTGTTTTCATACTTTTACTATGTACAACCGTCAACTAGTGCACGGCATTACTGAAGACACTGTTTTCATGCTTTTACTATGTACAACTGTCAACTGGTGCTCGATATTACTGAAGACACGGTTTTCATGCTTTTACTATGTACAACTGTTACCTGGTGCTCGGCATTACTGAAACACTGTTTTCATGCTTTTACTATGTACAACCGTCACCTGGTTGCTCGGCATTACTGAAAACACTGTTTTCATGCTTTTACTATGTACAACTGTCACCTTGTGCTCGGCATTACTGAAACACTGTTTTCATACTTTTACTATGTACAACCGTCACCTTGTGCTCGGCATTACTGAAAACACTGTTTTCATACTTTTACTATGCACAACTGTCACCTGGTTGCTCGGTATTACTGAAAACACTGTTTTCATGCTTTTACTATGTACAACTGTCACCTGGTTGCACGGCATTACTGAAGACACTGTTTTCATACTTTTACTATGCACAACTGTCACCTGGTGCACGGCATTACTGAAGACACATTTTCATGCTTTTACTATGCACAACTGTCACCTGGTGCACGGCGTTACTGAAGACACAGTTTTCATGCTTTTACTATGCACAACTGTCACCTGGACACGGCATTACTGAAAACACAGTTTTCATGCTTTTACTATGTACAACTGTTACCTGGTTGCTCGGCATTACTGAAAACACTGTTTTCATGCTTTTACTATGTACAACCGTCACCTGGTGCTCGGCATTACTGAAACACTGTTTTCATGCTTTTACTATGTACAACTGTCACCTGGTGCACGGCATTACTGAAGACACTGTTTTCATTCTTTTACTATGTACAACCGTCAACTGGTGCACGGCATTACTGAAGACACTGTTTTCATACTTTTACTATGTACAACCGTCAACTAGTGCGCGGCATTACTGAAGACACTGTTTTCATACTTTTACTATGTACAACCGTCAACTGGTGCACGGCATTACTGAAGACACTGTTTTCATGCTTTTACTATGTACAACTGTCACCTGGTTGCACGGCATTACTGAAAACACTGTTTTCATACCTTTACTATGTACAACCGTCAACTAGTGCACGGCATTACTGAAGACACTGTTTTCACACTTTTACTATGTACAACCGTCAACTAGTGCACGGCATTACTGAAGACACTGTTTTCATACTTTTACTATGTACAACCGTCAACTGGTGCACGGCATTACTGAAGACACTGTTTTCATACTTTTACTATGTACAACCGTCAACTAGTGCACGGCATTACTGAAGACACTGTTTTCATACTTTTACTATGTACAACTGTCACCTGGAGCACGGCATTACTGAAGACACAGTTTTCATACTTTTACTATGCACAACTGTCACCTGGTGCACGGTATTACTGAAGACACAGTTTTTATACTTTTACTATGTACAACTGTCACCTGGTGCTCGGTATTACTGAAGACACTGTTTTCATACTTTTATTATGTACATCCGTCAACTGGTGCTCGGCATTACTGAAGACACTGTTTTGATACTGTTACTATATACAACCATCAATTGTTATATGATGTTACTATTGACACAGCTTCAACACCTTTACTATATCAAACAATCAACTAGTGCATGACATTACTTAAAGGAAAATAAAAAGTGTATTGAAACGGAAAACTGTCACTGAATTTGGTAAATCTGTATATTATCGTTTCTGTTTTTTTATTACTCAAAGATCCAGAGGCGTAGCGCCAAGCACTACAGCGAAACGTTATCACGAAACGTTTCTCAAAAGGTTACAGAACTAACAACCCCACCTTTAGTGTACTTAATTATATAGTTCACTCCTTAGAACACCGAATAAATACGACGTTCTTTCATTATTATTCGTATTATAATTAAATGCATGAACTGTTGTGTTATGAAGTGGACTTTTTAAACAATCAACTGTTTACATTTAAAACTGTTTCATTTTAATTGGTAATTTACAAGTTAGCGGGTTTGTGTTGTAGCCATTTTTAATGAAAGTTGCGTATTAGTTGTTTTTTAGCTGTCAGAAACTTACGATCCCCCCAAATCGTCACCCTAATGGATTTCCGAAAAACGTGATAACTTTCAATGCTAATATCTGTGTTTCAGTCTTTCCTTAGGACACAGCACTGATATTTCATAAGTGCAGCTCTGTACCGAGCACCAATAGCTACTTTTTACAATGAGAAAGAGCATTCCAAGCATTTGAAACTGTATTTATGTATTTATATTTATGTGTGTGTATGTGTGCGTTCGATGTGTAGTTTCTTATTTCCAGTTCAAGCCCGGCACGGCCAGGTGGTTAAGGCATTCGACTCCTAATCTGTAGGTCGCGGGTTCGAATCCTGGTGACACCAAACATGCTCGCTCATTCAGTCGTGGAGGTATTATAATGTGACTGTCAATCCCACTATTCCTTGGAACAAGAAAAAGGCCAAGAACTGGTGGTGGGTGGCGGTGTCTAGCTGCCTTCCTTCTAGTCTTACACTGCTAAATTACGGATGGCTAGCGCAGATAGCCCTTAAATAGCTTTGTGCGAAATTGAAAAAAACAACAAACCTTTGTTGTTCTTTAGCTGTATTACCAATAATGAGTTTAAAAGTAACTCTTTTGTTAAAAACAACAATACACAATGAGTTTGAGGTTTTTAAAATTCTGTATCGGTTTTGATAGCCGCGCGCCAAGATACTGTGGTTGAGTTATAAAGATAGCAATGAATCCATTATTGTGTAGTGAGTGATAAGGCTTTGGTGACAGTCTTTTGTTCGTCCAATAGTTCAAACTAGAGACGGTAACACATGTACTTGCTATTTGTGTATATATACAAAATATGAATGCTAATACAAAATATCAATACTAATACAAAATATGAATACTAATATCACCAGTATGTTTTTCCTATTATTAGGTAGCATCTCTAAGAGCTTTTTAAAGCTAATTTTAATATTATTTTATAATTATTTTCATAACTAAAATCTGTTTATTCATTAAAGATTAATGCTAATAAGACAACACTGTGGCGCCACCTATCAACCTGAAAATCTTTACCATTAATTCATTTATATAGTAATTCTGTAATTACTTACACTTAATTAGTAAAAATAAAAATTAGAAAATCAAGGATAGTTCTCCGTTTAAAAATATTGCTGTTAGAAATCCCTGACATTAACTCCACATGAACTGAGACAATTTGATACAGTTTACGAAATTAATTCGCTTTAGCATCTGCAAAATTCCTGTTGAATTGTGCGAGTTCTTAAAGGTTAGTCCTCCGCTAGTACAGCGGTAAGTCTACGGAGTTACAAGGCTAAAATCAGATGTTCGATTCCCCTTGGTGAACTCAGCAGATAGTCCGATGTAGCTTTGCTGTAAAAAAACACACACACACTTAAAGGTAAAATTCAAAGGTTTACAATTATCGTTTTGTTACATTTATATTGTAATTTAACACTGTCGGTTATCCTTTCTCGAGTTGGTTAAAGCTGCCGTTTCGGTTTTAATAACGTTAACGACATGACTACACGCCTATTTGTGCTTTTTGTGGATATGTAGTGAAAATATTCCTTACCAATGTGTCGTTTGTAAATTACTTTAAATAACAACAGAGGTGCTAATTGCTCAATAATGATTTTGTTGATAACATAGGTCCTACAAAAGCGAGGACGAATATTAATTTTGGGAGAAGTGATTTAGTTATCAAAAGTGTTGGTAGCGGTGAACAGAAATGGATACCTATAGTTTGATGAGTTGATTATAACTTGTATTTTACTAGTTATTGACTACAACAAACTGTCAGTATACGTCATAACTATGATAACTAGATGATTATAAGTTGTATTTTACCAGTTATTGACTACAATAAACTGTCAGTATACGTCATAACTATGATAACTAGTTGATTATAACTTGTATTTTACTAGTTATTGACTACAACAAACTGTCAGTATACGTCATAACTATGATAACTAGTTGATAATGAGTTGTATTTTACTAGTTATTAACTACAACAAACTGTCAGTATACGTCATAACTATGATAACTAGTTGATTATAACTTGTATTTTACTAGTTATTGACTACAACAAACTGTCAGTATACGTCATAACTATGATAACTAGTTGATTATAAGTTGTATTTTACCAGTTATTGACTACAACAAACTGTCAGTATACGTCATAACTATGATAACTAGTTGATAATGAGTTGTATTTTACTAGTTATTGACGACAACAAACTGTCAGTATACGTCATAACTATGATAACTAGTTGATAATGAGTTGTATTTTACCAGTTATTGACTACAACAAACTGTCAGTATACGTCATAACTATGATAACTAGTTGATAATGAGTTGTATTTTACCAGTTATTGACTACAACAAACTGTCAGTATACGTCATAACTATGATAACTAGTTGATAATGAGTTGTATTTTACCAGTTATTGACTACAACAAACTGTCAGTATACGTCATAACTATGATAACTAGTTGATTATAACTTGTATTTTACTAGTTATTGACTACAACAAACTGTCAGTATACGTCATAACTATGATAACTAGTTGATTATAACTTGTATTTTACTAGTTATTGACTACAACAAACTGTCAGTATACGTCATAACTATGATAACTAGTTGATTATAAGTTGTATTTTACCAGTTATTGACTACAACAAACTGTCAGTATACGTCATAACTATGATAACTAGTTGATAATGAGTTGTATTTTACTAGTTATTGACTACAACAAACTGTCAGTATACGTCATAACTATGATAACTAGTTGATAATGAGTTGTATTTTACCAGTTATTGACTGTCAGTATACGTCATAACTATGATAACTAGTTGATAATGAGTTGTATTTTACCACAACAAACTGTCAGTATACGTCATAACTATGATAACTAGTTGATAATGAGTTGTATTTTACCAGTTATTGACTACAACAAACTGTCAGTATACGTCATAACTATGATAACTAGTTGATTATAAGTTGTATTTTACCAGTTATTGACTACAACAAACTGTCAGTATACGTCATAACTATGATAACTAGTTGATTATAAGTTGTATTTTACTAGTTATTGACTACAACAAACTGTCAGTATACGTCATAACTATGATAACTAGTTGATAATGAGTTGTATTTTACCAGTTATTGACTACAACAAACTGTCAGTATACGTCATAACTATGATAACTAGTTGATAATGAGTTGTATTTTACCAGTTATTGACTACAACAAACTGTCAGTATACGTCATAACTATGATAACTAGTTGATAATGAGTTGTATTTTACCAGTTATTGACTACAACAAACTGTCAGTATACGTCATAACTATGATAACTAGTTGATAATGAGTTGTATTTTACCAGTTATTGACTACAACAAACTGTCAGTATACGTCATAACTATGATAACTAGTTGATAATGAGTTGTATTTTACTAGTTATTGACTACAACAAACTGTCAGTATACGTCATAACTATGATAACTAGTTGATAATGAGTTGTATTTTACTAGTTATTGACTACAACAAACTGTCATATACGTCATAACTATGATAACTAGTTGATAATGAGTTGTATTTTAGTTATTGACTACAACAAACTGTCAGTATACGTCATAACTATGATAACTAGTTGATAATGAGTTGTATTTTACTAGTTATTGACTACAACAAACTGTCAGTATACGTCATAACTATGATAACTAGTTGATAATGAGTTGTATTTTACCAGTTATTGACTACAACAAACTGTCAGTATACGTCATAACTATGATAACTAGTTGATAATGAGTTGTATTTTACCAGTTATTGACTACAACAAACTGTCAGTATACGTCATAACTATGATAACTAGTTGATAATGAGTTGTATTTTACTAGTTATTGACTACAACAAACTGTCAGTATACGTCATAACTATGATAACTAGTTGATAATGAGTTGTATTTTACCAGTTATTGACTACAACAAACTGTCAGTATACGTCATAACTATGATAACTAGTTGATAATGAGTTGTATTTTACTAGTTATTGACTACAACAAACTGTCAGTATACGTCATAACTATGATAACTAGTTGATAATGAGTTGTATTTTACTAGTTATTGACTACAACAAACTGTCAGTATACGTCATAACTATGATAACTAGTTGATAATGAGTTGTATTTTACTAGTTATTGACTACAACAAACTGTCAGTATACGTCATAACTATGATAACTAGTTGATAATGAGTTGTATTTTACTAGTTATTGACTACAACAAACTGTCAGTATACGTCATAACTATGATAACTAGTTGATAATGAGTTGTATTTTACTAGTTATTGACTACAACAAACTGTCAGTATACGTCATAACTATGATAACTAGTTGATAATGAGTTGTATTTTACTAGTTATTGACTACAACAAACTGTCAGTATACGTCATAACTATGATAACTAGTTGATAATGAGTTGTATTTTACTAGTTATTGACTACAACAAACTGTCAGTATACGTCATAACTATGATAACTAGTTGATAATGAGTTGTATTTTACTAGTTATTGACTACAACAAACTGTCAGTATACGTCATAACTATGATAACTAGTTGATAATGAGTTGTATTTTACCAGTTATTGACTACAACAAACTGTCAGTATACGTCATAACTATGATAACTAGTTGATAATGAGTTGTATTTTACCAGTTATTGACTACAACAAACTGTCAGTATACGTCATAACTATGATAACTAGTTGATAATGAGTTGTATTTTACCAGTTATTGACTACAACAAACTGTCAGTATACGTCATAACTATGATAACTAGTTGATAATGAGTTGTATTTTACCAGTTATTGACTACAACAAACTGTCAGTATACGTCATAACTATGATAACTAGTTGATAATGAGTTGTATTTTACCAGTTATTGACTACAACAAACTGTCAGTATACGTCATAACTATGATAACTAGTTGATAATGAGTTGTATTTTACCAGTTATTGACTACAACAAACTGTCAGTATACGTCATAACTATGATAACTAGTTGATAATGAGTTGTATTTTACCAGTTATTGACTACAACAAACTGTCAGTATACGTCATAACTATGATAACTAGTTGATAATGAGTTGTATTTTACCAGTTATTGACTACAACAAACTGTCAGTATACGTCATAACTATGATAACTAGTTGATAATGAGTTGTATTTTACTAGTTATTGACTACAACAAACTGTCAGTATACGTCATAACTATGATAACTAGTTGATAATGAGTTGTATTTTACCAGTTATTGACTACAACAAACTGTCAGTATACGTCATAACTATGATAACTAGTTGATAATGAGTTGTATTTTACTAGTTATTGACTACAACAAACTGTCAGTATACGTCATAACTATGATAACTAGTTGATAATGAGTTGTATTTTACCAGTTATTGACTACAACAAACTGTCAGTATACGTCATAACTATGATAACTAGTTGATAATGAGTTGTATTTTACCAGTTATTGACTACAACAAACTGTCAGTATACGTCATAACTATGATAACTAGTTGATAATGAGTTGTATTTTACTAGTTATTGACTACAACAAACTGTCAGTATACGTCATAACTATGATAACTAGTTGATTATAAGTTGTATTTTACCAGTTATTGACTACAACAAACTGTCAGTATACGTCATAACTATGATAACTAGTTGATAATGAGTTGTATTTTACTAGTTATTGACTACAACAAACTGTCAGTATACGTCATAACTATGATAACTAGTTGATTATAAGTTGTATTTTACCAGTTATTGACTACAACAAACTGTCAGTATACGTCATAACTATGATAACTAGTTGATAATGAGTTGTATTTTACTAGTTATTGACTACAACAAACTGTCAGTATACGTCATAACTATGATAACTAGTTGATAATGAGTTGTATTTTACCAGTTATTGACTACAACAAACTGTCAGTATACATCATAACTATGATAACTAGTTGATAATGAGTTGTATTTTACCAGAAATTGACTACAACAAACTGTCAGTATACGTCATAACTATGATAACTAGTTGATTATAACTTGTATTTTACTAGTTATTGACTACAACAAACTGTCAGTATACGTCATAACTATGATAACTAGTTGATTATAAGTTGTATTTTACCAGTTATTGACTACAACAAACTGTCAGTATACGTCATAACTATGATAACTAGTTGATAATGAGTTGTATTTTACTAGTTATTGACTACAACAAACTGTCAGTATACGTCATAACTATGATAACTAGTTGATAATGAGTTGTATTTTACCAGTTATTGACTACAACAAACTGTCAGTATACATCATAACTATGATAACTAGTTGATAATGAGTTGTATTTTACCAGTTATTGACTACAACAAACTGTCAGTATACGTCATAACTATGATAACTAGTTGATAATGAGTTGTATTTTACCAGTTATTGACTACAACAAACTGTCAGTATACGTCATAACTATGATAACTAGTTGATTATAACTTGTATTTTACTAGTTATTGACTACAACAAACTGTCAGTATACGTCATAACTATGATAACTAGTTGATTATAAGTTGTATTTTACCAGTTATTGACTACAACAAACTGTCAGTATACGTCATAACTATGATAACTAGTTGATAATAAGTTGTATTTTACTAGTTATTGACTACAACAAACTGTCAGTATACGTCATAACTATGATAACTAGTTGATAATAAGTTGTATTTTACCAGTTATTGACTACAACAAACTGTCAGTATACGTCATAACTGTGATAACTAGTTAATAATAAGTTGTATTTTACCAGTTATTGACTACAACAAACTGTCAGTATACATCATAACTATGATAACTAGTTGATAATGAGTTGTATTTTACCAGTTATTGACTACAACTAACTGTCAGTATACGTCATAACTATGATAACTAGTTGATAATGAGTTGTATTTTACCAGTTATTGACTACAACAAACTGTCAGTATACGTCATAACTATGATAACTAGTTGATAATGAGTTGTATTTTACCAGTTATTGACTACAACAAACTGTCAATATACGTCATAACTATGATAACTAGTTGATAATAACTTGTATTTTACTAGTTATTGACTACAACAAACTGTCAGTATACGTCATAACTATGATAACTAGTTGATAATGAGTTGTATTTTACCAGTTATTGACTACTACAAACTGTCAGTATACGTCATAACTATGATAACTAGTTGATAATAACTTGTATTTTACTAGTTATTGACTACAACATTACAACAAACTGTCAGTATACGTCATAACTATGATAACTAGTTGATAATAAGTTGTATTTTACCAGTTATTGACTACAACAAACTGTCAGTATACGTTATAACTGTGATAATTAGTTAATTATGTTAAGCTTTACTTTAAAAGTGATTGACTTAGCTAAATTACATCAAATCTAAAATATATTTAATGTTTGCTTTATCAGTGAGAGGTAAACAAATTCATTCATTAACTGGAATATTTATCTCATTGACTTTATTTTTCTTTATCGCCGACTGACAGTGAAAATTATAACAATAAAACTAGAACATTTGTTTCATTCTATTTAGTTTTACCTTATTGATGGTTTTCGACTGTTATATTGATAAAGTAACTGAAACTAGGCACTTACTGTGTCCTGTTTTCTACGTGAACATGCCGAACACTTTAGTAGCTATGTATTTAGTTAATAACGCTTAACGTTAACACTGAATCTCTCTTTAAAATCGAAATTCAGTCGAAACACGTGATCAGAAAAATCTCTCAAAAATCTGTACTGTTGAACTTATCTCAAAGTAATGCTGAATCTTTGTGGGTATAGGTTTTCAATGTCAGTGATTCAAGTTCCGATATATATATATATATATATAATTATCTTTTAACAATACTGAATCTTAGTGGGTATATATTTCAATGTCAGTGAACTAAGTTCTTATATATATATAATTATCGTTTAACAATACTGAATCTTAGTGGGTATATGTTTCAATGTCAGTGAACTAAGTTCTTATATATATATAATTATCGTTTAACAATACTGAATCTTAGTGGGTATATGTTTCAATGTCAGTGAACTAAGTTCTTATATATATATAATTATCGTTTAACAATACTGAATCTTAGTGGGTATATGTTTCAATGTCAGTGAACTAAGTTCTTATATATATATAATTATCGTTTAACAATACTGAATCTTAGTGGGTATAGGTTTCAATATCAGTGAACTAAGTTCTTATATATATATAATTATCGTTTAACAATACTGAATCTTAGTGGGTATATGTTTCAATGTCAGTGAACTAAGTTCTTATATATATATAATTATCGTTTAACAATACTGAATCTTAGTGGGTATAGATTTTCAATATCAGTGAACTAAGTTCTTATATATATATATATAATTATCGTTTAACAATACTGAATCTTAGTGGGTATAGGTTTCAATATCAGTGAACTAAGTTCTTATATATATATAATTATCGTTTAACAATACTGAATCTTAGTGGGTATATGTTTCAATGTCAGTGAACTAAGTTCTTATATATATATAATTATCGTTTAACAATACTGAATCTTAGTGGGTATATGTTTCAATGTCAGTGAACTAAGTTCTTATATATATATAATTATCGTTTAACAATACTGAATCTTAGTGGGTATATGTTTCAATGTCAGTGAGCTAAGTTCTTATATATATATAATTATCGTTTAACAATACTGAATCTTAGTGGGTATATGTTTCAATGTCAGTGAGCTAAGTTCTTATATATATATAATTATCGTTTAACAATACTGAATCTTAGTGGGTATATGTTTCAATATCAGTGAACTAAGTTCTTATATATATATAATTATCGTTTAACAATACTGAATCTTAGTGGGTATATGTTTCAATGTCAGTGAGCTAAGTTCTTATATATATATATAATTATCGTTTAACAATACTGAATCTTAGTGGGTATATGTTTCAATGTCAGTGAACTAAGTTCTTATATATATATAATTATCGTTTAACAATACTGAATCTTAGTGGGTATATGTTCCAATATCAGTAAACTAAGTTTTTATATATATATATAATTATCGTTTAACAATACTGAATCTTAGTGGGTATATGTTTCAATGTCAGTGAACTAAGTTCTTATATATATATATAATTATCGTTTAACAATACTGAATCTTAGTGGGTATATGTTTCAATATCAGTAAATTAAGTTATTATATATATATATAATTATCGTTTAACAATACTGAATCTTAGTGGGTGTATGTTTCAATGTCAGTGAACTAAGTTCTTATATATATATAATTATCGTTTAACAATACTGAATCTTAGTGGGTATATGTTTCAATGTCAGTGACCGAAGTTTCAATAAATACGTATTTATTTTGTTTACTTAACTTTATCAGTATTAATATTCTCTAATACACACACACACACATATATATATATATAATCAACTTTTTTCCGAAAATATAATAACTGATAAACTAAATTTAATCTGCACCAAATATATTAGGGAAACATATTATTGTCTCACATATCTCCAGGGCATACTTTAATCAATCTATTAGGATGTCTTCCATGTAACATACATTCTTGAAAAGTGTTTACAAAGTAGAGAAGGCTCTGCAGTTCCAGAGATAAAGTTTTGGCTGAATGTGTTAGTGGTTCTAATTATAATTTTATATGTTATGAATTAACACGTGTTTGTCATGGTTCTTCTTAAGTTACGAGGAAGGGAATAATGAAATACATGAGAGATGAAATTAGAGATTTGACCTTATTCAGAGATGAACTAACCTATCGTTGTTCGACAGTGACATAGAATGTAAACAGATTCAAACAAACCTATCGCTGTTCGACAGAGAGACAGAATGTAGATAGATCAAAACTAACCTATCGTTGTTCGACAGTGAGATAGCATGTAGATTGATCAAAACTAACCTATTGCTGTTCGACAGTGAGATAGATCAAAACTAACCTATCGTTTTTCGACAGTGACATAAAATGTAGATAGATCAAACTAACCTATCGTTGTTCGACAGTGAGATAGAATGTAAATAGATCAATACTAACATATCGCTGTTCGAAAGAGAGACAGAATGTAGATAGATCAAAACTAACCTACCACTGTTCGACAGTGAGATAGCATTAGATTGATCAAAACTAACCTATCGCTGTTCGACAGAGAGACAGAATGCAGATAGATCAAAACTAACCTATCGTTGTTCGACAGTGAGATAGAATGTAGACAGATCAAAACTAACTTATCGCTATTCGACAGTGAGATAGCATGTAGATAGATCAAAACTAATCTATCACTGTTCGACAGTGAGATAGCATGTAGATAGATCAAAACTAACCTCTTGCTGTTCGACAGAGAGACAGAATGTAGATAGATCAAAACTAACCTATCGCTGTTCGACAGTGAGATAGAATGTAGATAGATCAAAACTAACCTATCGCTGTTCGACAGAGAGATAGAATGTAGATAGATCAAAACTAACTTATTGCTGTTCGACAGTGCGATAGAATGTAGATAGATCAAAACTAATCTATCGCTGTTCGACAGTGAGATAGCATGTAGATAGATCAAAACTAATCTATCACTGTTCGACAGTGAGATAGCATGTAGATAGATCAAAACTAACCTCTCGCTGTTCGACAGAGAGACAGAATGTAGATAGATCAAAACTAACCTATCGCTGTTCGACAGTGAGATAGAATGTAGATAGATCAAAACTAACCTCTCGCTGTTCGACAGAGAGACAGAATGTAGATAGATCAAAACAAACCTATAGCTGTTCGACAGTGAGATAGAATGTAGATAGATCAAAACTAGCCTATCGCTGTTCGACAGTGAGATACAATGTAGATAGATCAAAACTAACCTATCGCTGTTCGACAGTGAGATAGAATGTAGATAGATCAAAACTAATCTATCGCTTTTCGATAGTGAGATAGAGTGTAGATAGATCAAAATTAACCTATAGCTTTTCGACAGTGAGATAGAATGTAGATAGATCAAAACTAACTTATTGCTGTTCGACAGAGAGATTGAATGTAGATAGATCAACATTTAAGAAGACAGAGACACTCCCGCAGAAATAAGTAAGTAGAAAACTTTTATGTAAACGAACGAACAGAAAAAGAAAAAATGGATCAGCTAGTGCCAGCTAAAGAAGGTTTACATCGCATAGAAAAACAATACACCGACAAACAGTCAGGACAGTTCTAAGATAACAAATGAATTAGATATAGAAGAAGACAGATTTATGAGTTGGAAAAAAATTTACAATATAGAGACATTTTAGTGTGGGTGGAATGATGGATCTATAACATGTGAGATAAGCTAATAATAAACAGAAAATTTGATTTATCAAAGGGTGAGTCGAAAGGCCTAACTGCTAACGTCATAAATCATTCAAGGAACTGAAAACCAAATTTTGGAACGAACGTTTATCTAAATCGATAAGTCAACGAGTAGATGAAAGAAAGAGACTGACTAGAATATTGAAAATAATAATAAAAGAAGCGAAAAATGCGAGAAATTGCAGTGAAATTAGTGATTGTTTGTCAATTTAATATGTTTCCTTGTACAATAGTATTTAAGTTACTTTTACTTAAATTGCATTATTTCTCGGTTATAAAAAGTCAAACTAAATATGCATTATACTGCAGTCAGTAATACTAAGCAAAGAGAGTTTACGTCTCTTTCTTAAAAATATAAGAATCCCTATTTCTATCATAAATTAAAGATGTGATGACCATTAGAAATAAAATGAAATCCACAACAGCTGCGGTACTTGAGATTATTTTAGCCTTAATTAGAATAAATTAATCTTAGAGACTTTTTTATTCCCTTTTTATTAGATATTTCGTTAGTGCGCATGATCGATTATTCCTCTGGATCTCTACCAGTCTACTGTCAAATTTAAATTATTTTTAGACACGCTTGTAGTAAATTAATCTATGAGACCTTGGACGTGGTCAAATACGTCAATCGAAAATGTTTGCAAGTATAATTAAATCTCAAATTGGTCAAGTGATAACGGAGCTATGAGGTAAAACTTGTGTTTGAAAACAACAAAAATCCCAGAGCCGTAATGCCGCGACTAAAAGCATAAGGAACTCTTGGTATATTAGACTTTGCCTCGATTCTTGTTAACACTTTACGTTTCGTTATTAAATTCGCAATCGAGTTGATTAACGAAAACAAATAGTATATATCAAACTGTCATATTTTTTATTGACTACTCTAAGCTGCTTTATAAAATAACAACTTTCGGCGTCTTTAATGATTGTCTGTTTTAAAGAGAGAAACTGCACAGTTGGCTATCGGTAATATAAACCGCAGACATTTAACTTCAAGTTTTAGTGTTATAGGCCATAAGATTCCAGCTGAGTCACTAAGCTGAATTTCTCACCGGTTGAACCTCTTAACGCTCGTGTATTTGAACGTCACAACTACTGGACACATTAGTAATTTATTTTGTTGCTAAAAATATGATTTATTACGATTATTCGAATCTCCATCACACCAAATATGCTCGTTCTTTCATCAGTGGGGACGTTATAAAGATACGGTCAATCCCACTATTTGTTGGTAAAAGAGTAGCCCAAGAGTTGGCGGTGGGTGTTGATGACTAGCTGCCTTCCCTCTAGAATTACACTGCTAAATTAGGGACGGCTAGTGAAGGTAGCCCTCATGCAGTTTTGCGCGAAATTAAAAAACAAACAAACAATTTATTGATAATTTATGTTACAACTGATAAAGTATAGGATCAAGGCAGTGTTTTCAAATAATACTAATAAACCCAATGATACCAGTTATTTGTTATCAACTATTTAAGTGGGTTCAAACACTGTTGGATATAATTTTTAATTCAGCCTTACTCAGTTTCTTGTTTTTGAAATGTTTTACTTTCTAAAAAAACAAAACCACAATATTTTATCTTTCTTGGAGATGCGTGAGTTATAATTCGTAAAACATTTCGTAATAGGCACACATTTGTTTATTTGTTTTTCTATAATAGTCTTGTTTAATATAAGCGTTTGACTTCTTTGTTAGTTTTGTTTTTCCTAATATACAACTTAGGACGAGATTTATCACAGTTATTGGTGTAACCTAAACTGCATTTAAGACTAAATGAACCGTTTGATCCCATTATTGTTGAATATTTCGTAATAATCTTCTCCATTAGTGCCAAATTTTTATCACTCTCCTTTGATATAAACATTTTTTTAAGAATATTGAGGTAGTATTAGGCTTAATTTTCCTTGAAATGGAAGACATATATAATTCTCGAAATAAGTTTCTAAACATCTCTCATTTGCAGTAAATCGTTGTTCGTCCCTTGAAATGTAATTTACGTATAACATCGCTGTCTGATGGGCAAGATATATGAGCTTGTATTTTATTCTTCGTTAAACATTTTGCATTACTGAGCAAAGGATGAAAAGCTGCTTTCATCTCCTTCAAGCATAGTATTTTGAGCTATTTTACACCACGTCAAAACTAATTGTCACGTTCAATTTTTCTTTTTTTGCGTGAGTTAAGTTGTTTTAACCCCTTAACTTAGGCATAATCTTCATTATTAATTATCTTGGTTGTAGAATTGAACATTATACCTTGTTCTAGAGACACGTGCCATATATATAAATTAAAGTGAGTTTTTCTCATTTCGCTACAAAACACGTGTTTCATTTTTTACACTTGTCAACATCAACAGACGTTCATTTGTTCAGAATTTTTGCGCAATGCTACCAGACAGCTAGCTGCTCATACCTGTCTCAAATTTGATAGGCGTACGAGGAAGACAACTAGTTGATAGCACACACCGCCAACTTTTAGACTGCTGTTATCTGGTCGACTAGAAGAATTGGAATAGAAAGTGTGGAAATTTTCCTTTTCACCACGAGTCCCTGACTTACAATTCAACCATGATAATAATTAACATTGAAAATTCAAATTTGTGGCAGGAATTTAGGTTTTGGTTTCTTTTAGGCCTCAAAAGAAAGATTTGGAGCCTTTAAGCATGCTAACTAGTAGGCCACGAATGGCTTTTAAATAAACACTTTCCTTATTCTTTTGTTTTATCAGACCTATCGACAATCAATATACTCCATGTGTCATTGAACATACATCATGACATAACGCCTATTATAAATTGTGTACAGTGTTCACGTGCCATGTAGCATACCTAATGACGTAATGTTTATTGTAAACTATAAGAAGTAATGGCCGCACTATTGCATCCAAACATTGTTGTCCAACACTGAGTGGCTGCCTCTGGGGAGGGAAGAAGAGAAGTGATGTCATCAAAAATGAAGAGGACATAATAACAAAAGTCAGGAGCACGTTGCTAGACCGCCATGACACGTGTCTCATCCATCATGTCTACAATTAAACTGTCCTAAAAAGACGCTTAACACTAATATTCTTGCAGTTAATTGTCCTGAAAAGGACACTAATTAATTAGTTAATCCTAAAAAGGATAGCGAAAGCTAATTCATTAGTTACTTAGTAATTAATTCATCCTACCATAAAGTTGAGACCAGTTTTAGGCTGTCATGATTCATACAATACATGTCTCACCATGTCTACAATTAAATTGTCCTGAAAAGACGTTTAACACTAATATTTTTGTAATTTATTGTCCTGAAAAGGACCAGTTTTAGACTGTTATGATTCATACAATACATGTATCAACAAGAATATAATTAATCACTAATTCAAGAGTTAATTAAATCACTTAGAACTAAATCATCCTGAAAAGTGCAGTTAATACCAATTTACTTATAATTAATTCGTCCTTAAAAATATACTTAATGCTAATTGATCAATTAATCAAATTTCCTGTCCTATAAGGCCTATATCTTGATCAAGTGAGTAAATATTTTCAGTGATATAATAAAATGTCAAAAAACAGTATTTAACGTAACACAATTAGATACATTTTACCACGCACATAAAACGTCTCTAGGTTTAAATTGCCCTAAAGATAAACAATATGATACACTAATTATTTGTTTACTTTATACAACAATTTACATCGTCAGTAAAACGTTTATTACGTAATAATACTTTTACTAATTTATAACAAAATGAGTTACACGTTTTACAATGGCTGGCTTTCATATGTAGTTATTCACTATTATTACTGTAGATTTTAACGGATATACTGTGGCAATACGCGTCATTAACATCTATATTTAATTATGTTAAAGTCCGTTATCTGTAATATAATAAATTATTGACTTACTGTATTCGTCCATTAAATAACCATTAATCACCGGTAAATGTACACAAAATTCGTGAAAGTGTGGAATACATATCTAAACTGTTCATATCTTCTTTGAAACCATGTTTGTAGATCACAAATTAGGCCTAACCAGTAATTACTTTTACAGCTAAATGAAAGAGTTATTAATTAATAATAGTTTAAAGTGCCACAACATACAGACTGTGAATCGCGAAACGTACATACACATTTCTACGTATTGTTCCTAAGTTCGCAAAACTGACGAACCCTTGTCTGATGTTATCACAATACGAGATCAAATGTAAAGTTTGGAGATACTGACGTCACCATTACAAAGATAGATTATCAAAGCTATTATTTAGAACTTTCAGTCTCTCTGAAGTTAAGACATTAACAGCAAATCCCGAACATACAATCTGCAAGTTTATGAATTAGAAAGGTCAGACACAATCAGTGAAGACAAGATTCTTTATAACGGGAAACCCATTTGAAATAAAAATGTATCTCAGAACGGCGGGTATGGGTATTAACTTATCAATAAAAGTTTAGTACTCGTACGAGCTGTTCTGAAACACATTAAGACTAGATTGTTTGGAGGGTGTTCACACATACAGTGTAGGACTGTGTGATATTTCAGTCGATGAAATTTGTTTATCAGTCACATGTTACATGCTCCTTTCTACGTCCTTCAACCTTTATGTACATTTAAACTTAGCTGGACAATTTAAATAGTGTTGGATTGTAGAAGTGGAGCAGAGTTCGGAAATTTGTTTTTTTGTTTTTTTAATTTCGCGCAAAGCTACTTGAGGGCTATCTGCGCTAGCCGTCCCTAATTTAGCAGTTTAAGACTAGAGGGAAGTCAGCTAATCACACGCACCGCTAACTCCTGGGCTACTCTTTTAGCAACAAATAGTGGGATTCACCGTCACATTATAGCGCCCCCACGACTGAAAGGGCGAGCATGTTTGGCGCGACAGGGATTCGAACCCGCGACTCTCAGATTACGAGTCGAACGCCTTAACTCATCTGGCCATGCCGGGCCAAGAGTTCGAAGAAATAATGCAAAATTTGGAACTACAATTTCCTTTATCTTTGATTATATCACCCCGCCCCCTCTCCTGAGGTAGCCAATCAGAGTGAGGTGACATCTTTTAGATACGATTGTTCGGCCCTTACTATTGCTATGCATTGCTGAGTGAAATAATCTAATACCAATTAGACCAAAACGTTAAAGTTTATCGTTTAAAACAAATGACATTCATTGTAGTTCAAAACATCATGTAATATTTCCCAGATATTCACGCTTTAGTAAGTATTTAAAAATATAATTTTACAAACATCTATAGTTTGAGTAAAATAGATATTAGTATGAATCATGTTCAAAGATAAAACGACTTGAATAATATTTAACTTAGAACAAGATAAATATACTGTAAATTATGATGTGTGAAAGATTCGTGATAGGAATAATGATGTGTGAAAAATACATGATAGTAATAATGATGTGTGAAAGATTCGTGGTAGGAATAATGATGTGTG
This sequence comes from Tachypleus tridentatus, assembly GCF_004210375.1. NCBI lineage: Eukaryota > Metazoa > Arthropoda > Merostomata > Xiphosura > Limulidae > Tachypleus > Tachypleus tridentatus. The sequence continues at coordinate 20,459,513 of NC_134833.1, read as the reverse complement.
AAATATACATGATAGTAATAATGATGTGTGAAAGATTCGTGGTAGGAATAATGATGTGTGAAATATACATGATAGTATTAATGATGTGTGAAAGATTCGTGGTAGTAATAATGATGTGTGAAATATACATGATAGGAATAATGATGTGTGAAAGATACATGATAGTAATAATGATGTGTGAAAAATTCGTGGTAGGAATAATGATGTGTGAAATATACATGGTAGGAATATTGATGTGTGAAAGATACATGATAGTAATAATGATGTGTGAAAGATTCGTGGTAGGAATAATGATGTGTGAAATATACATGATAGTAATAATGATGTGTGAAAGATTCGTGGTAGGAATAATGATGTGTGAAATATACATGGTAGGAATATTGATGTGTGAAAGATACATGATAGTAATAATGATGTGTGAAAAATACATGATAGTAATAATGATGTGTGAAAGATTCGTGGTAGGAATAATATTTACGATAAACATTTAGAGAAGACCGAGCTATATAATGTGATTGATTTTGCTTTATAGATGAAAACCCAGTCAAAGACAGCAGTGTCTAACCGATAACATAATTCAAGTTCATAATCATACGTTAAACACAATTTCAGTTTCTTATTGTACGTTTCTACTACTGCAATTTTCTGTTTATAAAAAAGGAAGTTATTCCTGGTTAGATATTGATGGGATCCTGTGATTGGACTGTGACTCACTGAACCAGAGAGCTGATTGGCTATCCTCTCTCTGTTCAGGACCTTATTATTATTGAGCTATGATTTTCGGAACTGGGAGCTGACTGGCTAGTTTCCCTTTGTTCAGTAGCTCAACATTAAAGTAGCAGTAAATGATGTAATTAGCCACAAATCGAGAAAATAACAGATCGTTAAAAAAGTAAATTGTGGTAATAAGGTATATTTTTGGTAATTATACTAACAATGGTTTTTGACTACTTGGCTTCAGTTGTATGTGTATAATTGATCCAATTTAGCAGTTCTTGAAATAAACACATAAAAAGAACTAAACTTTCTCTATGTACACTTTGCCATTAAACACGACTTCACTTTTGTTTGTTAAAAGGTTGCAATAATTCCAACGCCCCTCAGTGGCTCTGCGGTATGTCTGCAGACTTACAACGCTAAAATCCAGGTTTCGATACCCGTGGTGGGCAGAGCACAGACAGCCCATTGTGTAGCTTTGTGCTTAATTCAAAATAACAACGTAATTCCAACCCGTTAACTGTTTTCAGTATTCGGTGAAGCAAATGTAAGGTAATCCATAACTGTGTTTGGTTTTGGAACTTGTACACGGTAAATGTTCAAGTTTCAAATTTTAAACTAAAATGTGAGTCGTTTCTTAAGTAAAAGCTCTTTACTTAAAAGTAAACATATGTAGCATTGCCTAATGGTGGTCCAATGATAACAGATAGACGACTGTAAAGGCAAACCTATTAAGTTTTGTTCGAGTATAATCTGGTTTTACGATTATAAACAAAGTATCTTTCTTTGTGTACAGGTTCTTGTACTTATTACATTACAAGATCAGAAGTGAACTTTGTCTATGCGAGATAATGTCTTACTACACACAACATAGATATTAAAGAAATACTATCAGTCTTCGTGCTGAATTTACTAGCTCTAACTGTCGGTATTGGCGTGCTTCCAACACTGAAATGTACTGCATCAAAGTCTTTGTGTTCAACGTACTAGCCCGGGTTCTTAGTGTGAAAATGTTTCCAGCGCAGTAATGTACTACATCAAACGAGTTTCTGAAAAATGTGACAGTGAAGGTATTAGATTAAACTGGAAAGAAAACTTAAGAAACTAATATTAAAACTGCTTGTTTTATACAGACCATCTTCTAAAAGAGTGTTTTACAACCGCAAGGTCGGGACCAGCCCGTCACGGCTACCTATAACCAGTAGAAAGTTAACAAAAGTATCCCCATTTATAATTATATTTTGATATATTTTAATATGCATGTTGCTTGGTTTGTTATCTGAATGTGTGAATACCACAAAATTTACAAAAAAACAGTTTGTTAAAAATGTAAAATGAATGAATTAGAATATCTGGACTAGACGTAAGGAAGTAAAAATACATGTAATAAAGTAAAAACTGTGAAGGAACTGAATACTTGGCGTAATAGGACTGTAAACTGTTTAGTCTAATACGTTTCCTGGTAGCACAGCGGTATTTCTGCGGATTACAGCGCTAGAAACCGGGTTTCGATACCCTTAGTGGGTAGAGCACAAATAGCCAATTGTGTAAGTTTGTGCTTAACGAAAAACGAACAAAGTCAGTGTAATAAATGCTTAGCACAACTAACTCAGCAAACAAAGCGCAGAATAGAGTAGCTACAGTTAATTAAACTATTTCCAATGTATATTTTAAGCCTATTTTTAGAGTATATAGAATAACAGTATGGAAATCACGTGGACTTATTGGATGAAGTGTTTCGCTTATATCTTGTTGCAAGATGTCAGGTTGTTATACTAAACACTATTACAACATTACAATTATGTTAATATACTAAATTTACGATATTCGAATTCTAAGCTGAAGTTGATTTCTTTCAACATCTTGTAGTATTTGTGGCTCTGAGATTAACATTACATAATTTCAGGAAAAACAAGGGACTTGTTCGTCCATCTTGGATGTCCTATCCTGTAAGCCAAACTACAACTATTTAAAGAAATTTAAAGACAGCCCTTAAAATTCATTTACCTATCAAAATTTCTTTAAACTCACACAATTTTACTACTTCCGCAACAATTGAAGACAACCCATTTTCCAGACCAACCACCCTATTTGAAAAATAAAATTGTTTTACCTGTAGACGGCTTCTACCTCGGCTCAGTCTATATTTGTGTCCCATAGTTCTATAATTTTCGCTGTCAAATATGACAACTGTTGGTTCATCAACATTATTAATACCTTCAACAATCTTAAATACTTCAACCGTATTCACTCTAGCTAACCTATTTTGCAATAACTACACCCTTATGGATGATTTGGTATTGGTATTGTTGGTATTGTTTTGGAATTTCGCACAAAACTACTTGAGGGTTATGTGTGCTAGCCGTCCCTAATTTAGCAGTTTAAGACTAGAGGGAAGACACCTAGTCATCACCACCCACCGCCAACTCTTGGGCTATTCTTTTACCAACGAATAGTGGGATTGACCGTCACTTATAACGCCCCCACGGCTGGGAGGGCGAGCATGTTTGGCGCGACCGGGATGCGAACCCACGACCCTAAGATTACGAGTCGCACGCCTTAACACGCTCGGCCATGCCGGGCTTTGGATGATTTGACTGAGTCATTTACTAAAGTCGAAGATCTGTCGTTGTATAAGTACTGAAGTACCTAAATGACATGCTAACTGTGTCTCAAAATACAGTACAAAAAGCAATATTTTTACAACTATTTACAAAGCACACAAAGTAAGCAACTCAGTAAATTCGACGCCACGCGAGGTTGACTTACAGCTACTAGTCACCGTTATTGGTATCAGATATCAATCACTGTGGCACTGCCACTATAAAGTAATGTTTCTCAGCAATGACATAAAATCTATCAACCTTGATTCTGAGATATCTGAGATTTAGTAAGTATCAGTGGTGTACAGCAGTTCTTTGTTTTTTACCTTTGAATATAGCTCCAAATACTTGAAAATTTCTAACAAGGTACGGTTATGTATATGATACATCTGAGACTGTACTGCTAAATATGGATTGTGCATAGAAAATGTAAAAAGGGGTGAAAAGTAAAATTTCTAGTGAGATACAAATAAATTTTGATAATAAATAAAAGACGTAGCCCAAATGGTTACTTGAAATAATAAAAAATATTTGTATCTCCGACGTCTACCAATAGTTTGAGTGCGGTGCTTCTCCATACTGGGTACGTGGTTGAATCCATAGTTACATCATCAGTGCTTGTCAGCCAATCAGCGCTCGCGTAGATGGGTATTTCTCGTTTTCTAAGCGGCATAGAAACACCAATGCGATCGTTTAGATTTCCCAGAAACAAGACAATCTAAAAGGACTAAAACTGTAAATCAAAAATTTAGGAAAGAGTATAGTGCAAAATATCCGGTCATTGCATCAAAAGTCAGTGACAGTTATGTGTTTTGTACAGTTTGTCACATCGATTTTTCTGTGGCATGTGGCGGGATAAACGATTGTTCCAGACATACAAAAGCAGCATCTCACCAACAAAAGGCTGAGGTGAAGACAAAAACGATGCAGATAACGACATTTATGAGACTTTCTTTATCTGACAGTGGAAACAATTTACCTGTTTAAGTTAATTATATACCAAACATTATTGTAGGGTCTTTGTTTATCTAACAATGGAAAAAATGTACCAACTATACTCTTCAAAAAAAGAAACGCAAAACATTATTGTAAAGACTTTCTTTATCTGACAGTGGAAACAATATACCTGTTTAAGTTAATAATATACCAAACGTTATTGCATTTAAAATATCCTATGTAGTCATGTACTTTTGTACATGTGAACCTGTAACCTTTGAAAGAAAGTAGTAAGTAATGTAATTCACGTGTTAAATTATAGAAATCCAAGTATTCTTTGACGACGTGGATCCTAAAGTAATGAACTTTACCTACTGTCTTCATTCACTTATGTGTAAATGTACATAGAGAGAAAGAGTTAAACCAATAGTTTATTTACTAGTTCTGGTTCCTGCAAAAATATTACTAGAAAGGTTATAAATATATTTGACCTGATGTTGGATAAGCTTTTCACCAGATATGAAAACTAGTCATGAGTCTGGTAAGAGATACCGGAGCTCCACAACAAATAGTTCAGAATTTTATCGTAGTTGTCTCACGTTCCAATACTTTTATTGTTTCCTTATGTTAAAAATAAGCTAGTATCTTACTGTTACTGTATACGTCCTGTTGGTTTCCTGTTACGCACAGATCTCTGAATCTCTTATTGTATTACACTTCCTGTGAAAGCCAGTAAATAACCTAAAGTAACGAATAAAGCCGAAATATTATATCAATAATTTCTTGGTTTCTTGGCTCATTTATATAGAAGCATTAAAGAAGAAATAAAATACTTCACGTAAATATATAAAATACTGCACGTAAATATAGATATATTTGCTTATATGTGTGTATGTACACACAGGCGAATATATTTCAATCCAGAGATGCTGCATAAGTTTCTACTGTGCAAATTTTCATGAAACTTTCATGTAAATCGCTACAGTAAGTCGCCAATATAACATAAAGTAACGTTGATGTTTTGCAACTTGTTCTTTCAGAGGGCTCCGGCATGGCCAGGTGGTTGAGGCACTCGACTCGTAATACGGAGGTCGCGGTTTCGAATTCCTGTTGCACAAAACATGCTCGCCCTTTCAGCCGTGGGAGCGTTGTAAAGTGACGGTCAACCTCACTATTTGTTGGTAAAAGAGTAACCCAAGGGTTAACGGTTTGTGGTAATGACTTGCTGCCATCTCTCTAGTTTTACATTACTAAGTTAGGGATGGCTGGCCTTTGTGCTATTGAGTACGACACTGTATTTAAACTTGAAATGACTTTACCATTCTGTAGACTTGGTAGTATCTTATAGCTGTGAATTAAATTTTGATGGACCGGAATGTGAAAATATTTTCATCCACTCGTGCATTGGAATTCCTGGTTAAATACCGACCTTACGTGCATTCAGAACAAAGGGACAATTATATTTCACACCAGCAAGATCTTTGGGATGAATATTATTTTGGTACAAATATAAACGATACTTTTCGAATTTCAAACCAGTTTAGGGAAGATAATTTTATTAACATGTGTTCCATCAGAAACGAAGGATATGATTTACTTACTTACAAGCGTTTTTTACATAACAAATCTCTGTGATACGTAACATTAAAGTTCTCAGAAAACAGTGATACTTTTCAGAGTTTCGTATCTTATACACTTAATTGAAAACCCCTGATGAGGTCACAGAAATTATATCCATTAACTTTATTATTGAAAGACGTGTACGTGAATATATATTATTTTAAACGATGCAAGTAGAAACGACATGATATTAATATGACCAAACGCTATTTAACGTGTTTGTCGAATTTCGCAAAAAGTTACTAATGTATTTAAATTTGGAGGGATAGACTTGAAAGCAGTCAATACCACGTACCACCAACTGTTGGTCTACACTCGTGAAACAGAATGGAGAGATTTGATTGTCGGAATTTATCATGCTGTATATCCCCAAAGTTCGGTCCACGTTTTTTGTTGTTGGAGGCTATGAGGCGCGAACTACGGACATTAAATCCAGGGTCCAGCATGGCCAGATGGTGAGAGTGCTCGAATCGCAATCTGAGGGTCGCATGTTCGAAACTTATTCCCACCAAATATGTTTGTTCTTTCAGTCATGGGAGTTTTGTAAGGTTTCGGTCCATCCCACTATTCCTTGTTAAAATAGTAGCCCAAGAGTTGGCGATGGATGGTGATGACCAGCTGCCTATCGTCTAGTCTCTCACTGTTAAATTAGGGACGGCTAGCCATTGTGTGGCTTTGCGCGAAATACAAAACAAGTCAAACTTTAAATTCATTCATTGTTAAGCACGCTCGAGCCCTCTATCTCATAGCGATACAAACTCCAAAAAGAGATTCGTTTTAAACTTAATTTCGTGAGTTTGTACAGGTGAATTCGCGAAAGACCGTTCATTCTTAACAAAGGCTATTTGTGCTGTGGCTGCTCTTAATTTTGAAATAACAGATAAAGCAGATAGCGAATATGTCTTCACTGTAAAATTACGTGAAACTATTGTCCTGCCCTCTGGTGGAATTTTATCTCCATATGCAGCGCATTTTTGGAGAAAATAGCTGCAAAACACAGAATTTGAAATTCAAGGTTCCGGCAGGCTAATAAAACCTGCAGTTTTAAGCATTATTCTAATTTTGTGTAATTATTATTATTATTACTGACGACGTACAATGATAAAATATTCATTAAAATCTTATTGTGTATGATTTCGTTTTTTTACAGGCAATTATCTTAGCAAAATTTGTCATTGTATTTAATGGTTTATGACAACAAACTTATGATTTAAAATTATTCTACGATAATTCGATGTTTTATATTTCAACAATTTGAAATACGTTTGATCTAATGAGTTGGTTAGAATTATCTCTGAAGTGACAGAATGAATTTGAGCCGAATATTTATAAAGACAACATGAAGTGTGTTTTCAGAAACATAATTGTATGTTGGTTATGAACTCTTTATTTTTGATAATAACTACCTCATGCCAAAAATGTAATGCAGAGGGCGTTAATCACGACAACCTTTTCTGCCTTGTACAAACAATAACGTTATTTGAGGTTCATTTATGCCTTATTTGGTTTTCTACTTTTTACTTCGAATGTGATACAACACACCGTTAACACTATTCTGTTTCCAAATATTATTCATTATTTTGTTATATTATTGTTAGTTCTAGTTTGTTCATTCATCCATAACAAGAATTTAAGTGTATTATAGCGTATGGCAAGTCAACGATCCCTGTAAGATATTAATTTGTTGAACCAAGGACTTCAATTATTTATTTAGAACACAGACTGAGAGCATAGATACGGCGAGACTGTGGAAGGTTTAAGAGGATAGTACAATCGAACGTTACTGTATTATACATATAACGCCTCTATAGCATTTTATAACAAGGTATTTCATGTTTGTTATTATTATTTTAATGTACTGTGTACATTATGTAACAGGATAGCAGCTGTAACGAGACAAATTACATTCTTAACACAAGAAGATCGTAACAACGCAACAAAAAAGTGTATTTATACGTGGACTGAGACATGTACTTTAACTGTAGCTTGTTTTCTTTCCATTACGTATTATACATTGTCTATCAACATCGTTTGGAACACTGGCACATTCACACGGGATCAATTACCTGATAAACATTGTTTTCGTGTTTTCCTAACGGGAAATACATTTAGCAAAGACTCAACCATCTCTTTTCAATGTTCATTCACAAAAACAAAAAAGAATAATTATATTTATGAGTCCAGTAGGTGTCAAAATATAAACAGCATATTACACACTCTGGAATGCAACAATCGTGGCTAGCCATAGTACTTTCTGTGGTTAATCTGTAAGCTTCAACGGTTATACCTAACATCCGGGGCTCACATCCTACGATTGGCATGATACAGATAGGCTGATGTAGAAAACTTTACATTTAATAACAATAAACAAAGTATTAAGAGCTCCATTCATATTAAGATTCTCTGATATTTAACGGTGTTAGGTTCAGAAAAAACAGTTAAAGTCAGAAATACTAAACCTTATAACTTGCTCTGATCTATAACTGAGCCCGGCGCGACCAGGTGGTTAGGGCGCTCCACTCGTAATCTGAGGGTTGCCTGAGGTGGCTTTCTGTTATGAAGACACGCACACGAAAATGTTATAGTGGCGAATGCTGTTGATTATTTTAAATACGAATCAGTTTATTTTTGGAAATTTGCGCAAAGCTACGTGAGGGCTATATGCGCTAGCCATCCATTATTTAGCAGTGTAAGACTAGAGGTAAGGCAGCTAGTCATCACTACCCACCACCAACGCCTGAGCTACTCTTTGACCAACGACTAGTGGGAATAACCATCATACTATAACGCCCACACTGCTTAAATAGTGAGCAATTTCGTGTAACGGGGACTCGAATCAGCGACCCTCACATTACAAGTTGATCGCCCTAACCATCAGGCCATGCCAGGCCATTAAAGGTAAGTAAGTTCTCAGCCTTTAAGAATAGCAATTATTTTGAGGTTTTACCGTGATGTCTGGTTTTATTTACTTAACCTAAGTATAGTGGAAACCATCTTTATACAAGAAGCATTCGATCTTAAGCAGAATAAATCTACTACTAAACAAAACAAGGTTTGTATTTTCTTTAGCCTCTGGCATCTATATGAATTTTTGATGTAGAATCAATATAGGAAATACAATAGTAACAGTTATTCTTTAACCATCAAACACTAGCATGGGATATTTAACTACACTGCTGGATAATAACAGGAAACTTCACAAATTTCGTATTTCAATGAGCTTATGATAACATTCAAATATTTAAAGATTTGCATTCGTTTTGTTTATTCTACAGAATTTCATTCTTTTTTATTTTGACATTTCACACTCAGCTAAACTGCTGTAAATAATATAGTAATATAAAAGACGCATTTATACTAAATACAACGAAATATACCAGTTACTCTACGCAGAGTAGACTTCCACTTTAAATTAGACAAGAGACATGTTTAATGATGCACGTGAACTCTGCAGTCTAAACGATTGATTCTTTGTTTTGTTCTTCTATAGGCCTGGCATGGCCAAGCGCGATAAGGCGTGCGACTCGTAATCCGAGGGTCGCGGGTTCGCATCCCCGTCGCGCCAAACATGCTCGCCCTTTCAGCCGTGGGGGCGTTATAATGTGACAGTCAATCCCAATATTCGTTGGTAAAAGAGTAGCCCAAGAGTTGGCGGTGGGTGGTGATGACTAGCTGCCTTACCTCCAGTCTTACACTGCAAAATTAGCGACGGCTAGCACAGATAGCCCTCGAGTAGCTTTGTGCGAAATTCAAAAACAAACAAATAAACCGTCTCTCCTATATTTAAGCACTGGTGTTTGCAAATCAGTTAGAGTAGCTTAGCACCGTGATGTTCCGTTTATAAAAAAAAAATCTTATATGGCTTAAAAATGCATACCAGTTAGTTTACGAATAGACCTGCTGAATGGGTGTGTGCATGTTTCTTATAGCAAAGCCACAGCGTGCTATCTACTGATTCCACCTGGGAACTCGAACCCGTAATTATAGGGTTATAAATACGTAGACTTACCTCTGTACCAGCGGGACACAACATGATAAACTCACCTGCTTAATTATTTATATATTCTTAGTTCATGCAAACCAGTCAAAGGTAAAAACCATAAGAATTTTATTCTCAGATGGTGTTTAGGAATTTTTGTTCTTAGAAGTAGTAACACGAGTCAAAACTTCTAAAAGTACAGCTGGAAATTAATTATTTCTAAAAAAAAAATTACGTTATCTTCCTCTTGGCTTGTTAAATTTCAAACTAAATTTAGTCCGTGCAGATTTAAACTTGTAATCGAAGGAAAAAAATTGTCCAAATTGAAAAACAAACAAACTATGTTTACTAATTCGAATAAAAACAACTGAACGATTTAGTTTTAAAAAATTCACACTTAAATTAAATGACTACAAGTTTTGACCCCTAAAGAAGAACACAAAGATATCTTGTTTTCAGAGATAAGATGACCGTGTTCCTCCGCTCTAATGTGGCCGATCTACAAATGAGATCCCAGTGTGAAAACCATTACGTCAGTGAACGTTCGATATCTCTGCAAACGTATAATGTAGCGTTAAAAATTGTTACTAAGTAGGAACGGTAGAATTGTTCAGGATCAAGTGATGAAATAGAACTGAGAACTGCAGATATTTTGATGATAAACAGAAGTTACCATGAACTAAATCACATAGAATAACTAATACACGTAAACCACCGTTGGAAGTTCAAATAAATTCCAATTATCTGTCTCCCTAATAATGTATCTTCACTAAAATCAATAGGTTCACTCAATTAAGATGCTACACGTAATTAATGTAACTTTTAATTATCTACAGTACAGATTAACACCGCCAGAGGGGTAAACACTTTGTGACAATTTTTTCCCATTGGTAAGGAACTTTAAGCCCGAGTTTTATGTTTCGTAATCCTGTAGGCTTAGACTACAGGATTACATAGTTAATTAACGTTTAATATATTTCATTCTACTATTTTTAAAATCATTACTTGTTTGATATATAACTTGTACGTTTTAAAACCAGATAAATTATCTATCTTATTGATAAATTCAGAAAGAATAAGTTCTCACTAGTTTTCTGATCTTGGTGTTTCTTGGATGGTTATTTTTAAAGTTCTACTTGAATTTTACCTGGTTATAAAAATATCTTAAGTCGTTTAAACCAGGTGTTCTAAATGTGTTAGCTTGATAAAGTGTTTGGACACTCACTATACCTACATATGAAACTCACCATATTTATATATTGTACTTACGAGATTTACATATTATCTCACTATATTTACATATAACGTTCACTGTACCTGCATGTAGCACTTATTATATCTACATGTGACTGTTATCATACTTACCTGTTACACTTACTATATCTACATGTTACACCCACTATATCTACATGCTACACTCACTATATCTAATCTTACACTCGCTATATCTACATACAACACTCACTATATCTATATGTGACACTCACTATATCTATATGTGACACTCACTATATCTACATGCTACACTCACTACATCTGCATGTGACACTCGCTATATCTATTTGTGACATATATTATAACTACTTGTGGTACTCTATACATTATAACTACTTGTGGTACTCCATATAAGTAGAAATGATGCTCGAAAATGTTAAAATTAGAAACATGATTTTTAATGTTATAAGCCTAATAACTGAGAACTGAACCAGGGGTGAGGGTGGGCTATTAGCAGGGATTTGAAATGGATTTAAACCGAGAAAAAAAAAAAAAGACATAATTAGCATTTGACTGAATAAACACATCTATTGTGTCAGTAGAAAGTTAAGGTTTCTTCAACGTTAAAATTCTAGGTGCAATTCCGTATGATGAACTGTGTGTATTGTGTATCTTTCACTTAAAACAAACGAACAAACACAACAGCTATTCATCTAACTAAAACCAACTGAAGTGTGCTCTGTTCGGAGAAATGGGTAAAGTACTTGTTGTTGCAAGTAGCCCTGAAGAAACCAGTGAAACCTTTGTTGATGCAAGCAGCCATGGAAGAGCAGATAAAGTTTGTTGTTGTTTTTTTAATTTTGCGCAAAGTTACACGAGGGTATTCAAAACCAAATACAGGACATTCACTCTATTTATTTAGTACAAGAAACTGATTTGTTTGTTTGTTTTGAATTTCGCGCATAGCTACACGAGGATTATCTGCACTATCCGTCCCTAATTTAGCAGAGTAACCCAAGAGTTAGCGGCGATAACTGCCTTCCCTCTAGTCTTACACTGCTAAATTACGGACAGCTAGCACACATAGCCCTGGTGTAGCGTTGGGAGAAATTAAAACCAAACAAACTATCTGCTGGGTCCACCGATGGGAATCGAACCGCTGATTTTAACGTTGCAAATCCGTAAACTTACCGCTGTATCAGGTGGGGGCTGAGTGGTATGTATGGCTGAGTCTTACTTTACGTCAATCATAATTACACTGCCAGTATTTTTTCCTATAGAAAAACTCACTCAGAATATGGATAACACTATGTAACAGAAATTTTGTTCCTGAATAGTATGTGTTATTTCTTAATATTTTACGTTGTAAAAGTACAGAAAATGGCCATTATTCCATTCAAACTTTGCTTTTGTGACATGGATAATGAAATTTATAAATTAACCTATTTTCTGTGTAAAAACGGGCACATTTGCACATTTTCATTTACATAAGGTCTGAATAAAACAACATATGAATCAAGATTTACATGTATTTATAGTAAAGTTATACAAAAATGTTTAGAAGTGAGTAGTTTTTCGAGATTTGCTACTGTAATGTAACTCACTTTCACGTATCAGCCCTCAAATATAGTCTCCCATCATGCTTTCATTATACGCTCCTAGGTAGCAGCGTTCAAAATCCAGTATATCTTGGTGGAAGCGCTCTCCTTCCTCCTCTGAGTATATTACCATGTTATCCTTGAATTTATCAAGATGAGCATCAAGGATATGGACTTTCAGGGACATCCTACAGCCCATTTTGCCGTAGTTGTTCACCAGACCCTCAACCAGTTCCACATACGTTTTGGCCTTATGATTGCCCAAGAAGCCCCGAACCACTGCGACAAAGCTGCCCCAAGCTATTTTTCCTTCCTACTGAGTTTCTTGGGGAATTCTGTGCACTCCAGGATCTTTTTTACTTGTGGTCCAATGAAGACACCAGCTTTGACCTTTACCACAGACAGCTTAGGAAAAAGTCTTAAAGGTACCTGAAGGCTACAGACTCCTTATCAAGAGTTGTGACAAATTGTTTCATAAGACCCAATTTTATGTGCAATGATGGGAACAACACCTTCTGGAGGTCCACTAGTGGCTCACACTTGATATTGTGCCTCCACACAGAGAACTTGGTCCGTTGTGGTCACTGCTTTCTGTTGTAGTGTGCTGCGGAGTCTCTGCTGTCCCAAAGGCAAAGATAATAGGGAAACTTGGTAAGCCTTCTTGGAGACCCATCAGGAATGCCACCATTTTGAAGTCTCCGACAACCTCCCAGCTATAATCATCATACTTCAAGGCCTCTAGCAAGGTCTTGATGATGTTGTATTCCTCTTTGAGGTGCACCGGATGAGCCAAAGGAAGAGACGGATACTTATTCCGGTTATGGAGCGGCACAGCTTTCAGGCTGCTGGATGAGCTATCAATGAAGAGGTGCCATTCGTTCGGGCTACAGGCAATTTCAATTGCCTCGCAAAGACCGGATATATTGTGGCAGAAACAGGCATGCCGAAATATGCCTTGTAGACTTCATACATTTTAGCAGACGCTGTCACAGAGTAATTTTTAACTCTTGTCTTGATAAATTGGCCACATATATAGCAGAATGTGTCTAGAGAATGTTTGCAGCTTCTTGATACCATCTCTGATAAAATCAGATAGATCTATGTGTTCATTTAGGCAGCTAGAACTAAACTGAAATGATGATTGATGAGCCTCTGTATATACATATTACTATGAAAAGCACTAGAAAATTCTAAAAGGGACTTGAAAATTATCGTAAGCTCTACAACATTCTAGGAAATTCTTGTAAGTTTGAGAAAATTCTTTGTCAGCCATTGAATCTACCTGGAATGTTCTGGAGAAAATGGGTAAATTTGAAAATTTCATTACCTGGGTCAAAAAAGCAAAGTTTGAAGAGAGAAATAGGTCTTTTCCATTTAATTTAGGCATAAGCAATTAGGAAATAATTCTTTCTGCCCGGGAACAAGAAAAGTAAAAATTTTGTTACATAATGTAATCAACTAGCAAACAAAATCCACTTAGGATACACAGATTTAACTAAGGTTTATCCATTTATTTACCGTTGTTCCTGCTTTAATCTAAAATGTATGTCTTCTATCAATCCATCTTTTTTAAGACATATCTCAAAGTAGATGAAACTAAAAACAAGAAACGATTTATTTTGTAGATACCATAAAGTGTTTTGAAAGAAAAAGAATTGTTAATAAATGTAACTATTTTTACTCAAAAAATATTGTTCTTATCTAATTACTGTAGGTTTAATCAATTCTAACTAGTGTAGATTTAAACACGGTGAAATTAAAACTGTTCTAATTTGTTCGAGGCAAAATTTGAATATTTTCCGCTGTTATTCTATCCTAGAAATATATGTCTTAAATTCGTTCTGCTTTGCAAGTGTTTCGTCATACACGAGCCATTTGTTTCTCTACAATAAAAAAGTTATATTGTTGATTAGAAACGAATACCAAACTTTTATTACGTTGCAAATTAATAAAAATAAACCATTGCTTTAAACGCACCCATATTTTTGTGTGTGTGTGCGCGCGTGTGTGTGTGTGTATGCAGATAAAATATTCTGACGGTTAAAAGTACATAAAAATATTAACTTCTAATTATTCTTACCGCTATTAGTTAGATATGAGTTATAAGTTAAAGAATAATGATCAAAAACTGGTAATCAACATTTACACCTATTACTCTCGTAACACACATTTAGGTTTTGGTTTTTTTTTACCAGCTTTATCATTATTATATAATGCTATCTTTTGCCGCGTACATACTTCTGATGTAATTTATATCATTAGTGTAATATATTTATAAATGTACACGAATTAAAATATTCCTTTTTATATAAATATTCAACGATAATGAAATGATTCATTTAATGAGTTACGATTACTATTTTTGTTACAGTGATTGTGATGTGTGCTTCTCCAAATACCGTCAGAGAGATTCTTATGACAGCAGAAGAGCTAAACATGGTCGATAGTGGAGAGTATGTGTTTTTCAGTACAGAACTCTTCACGAGGTAATGGTTACGAATTAATAATAATAAAATTCCTACTTTTGTGAAGAAGATCCCTACTTACTCATAAGCTCGTGGTTGTCTGTAGTTTAATCTAATTGTTTTTTTTTTTTTTTATAAAGATAGAATGAAATTTAATAGTCGTATGGTTCGGTGTAATACGTATATCCTCGTGTGTTTGTGTGTTCTATATCATGTCTGTATTCTCTATTTTCTAGCATATTTATGGTAATACGTTTTATGGCTATACGTTTACTTTAAATACATGCATACTTAAGGCTGTGATACAGATACGTAGAAATATCAGTAGCCATGACATTTTATTTTTTGTGAAATATTTTTATCCCCAATATTTTAATGTACTCATTTAGAGCGTTTATTAATTATATTCATCTATAACGCCCCCCGCTAGTACGGCGGTATGTCTCCGGATTTACAACGCTAAAATCAGAGGTTCGATTCCTCGCGGTGGGCTGAGCAGAGAGCCCTTTGTGGCTTTGCTATACGAAACACACACACACACACATTCATCTATAACAATATCCGTCTTCTTCTCTA
Organism: Tachypleus tridentatus; assembly: GCF_004210375.1. Taxonomy (NCBI): domain Eukaryota; kingdom Metazoa; phylum Arthropoda; class Merostomata; order Xiphosura; family Limulidae; genus Tachypleus; species Tachypleus tridentatus. The sequence goes on along the minus strand of NC_134833.1, from coordinate 20,443,804 downwards.
ACTATATTTCCAGTTTTTTAACTTGTTAGTTTTGTTGTCATTTCGAAGTTTCGCTGGATTTTTCCTTCTATTTCCTTATTTTCCACAAGCAAAACAAAGTTTCATAAATATTCACCTTGTGTTATATACATAGTGACGTCAGAGACCATGTAAATGTTAGCACCGACTTATCCCTGAAATACATAAATATTTCCTGTAAACAGAACAAATCCCCTATACAGTCAAGGGTTAACTAAATGTTCCACAGGATTCATAGCGACGTTATTGGCGGAGTAAAAGTTAACACTGATTTTTGCTTGATATATACATACGTGTTTTCTGTGAATATAACAAATTCTTTTATACAAAGTCAAGACTTAACCAAACCCTAAGTGCTCCACACAATTCATTGAGAAGTGTGGAAGAATACAACTGATTGTTTATATACCAAATGAACTGGCCCGGCATGGCCAAGCGTGTTAAGGCGTGCGACTCGTAATCTGAGGGTCGCGGGTTCACATTCCCGTCGCGTCAACATGCTCGCTCTTTCAGCCGTGGGGGCGTTATAATGTGAAGGTCTATCCCAATATTCGTTGGTAAAAGAGTAGCCCAAGAGTTGGCGGTGGGTGGTGATGACTAGCTGCCTTCCCTCTAGTCTTACACTGCTAAATTACGGACAGCTAGCGCAAACAGCCCTCGTGCAGCTTTGCGCGAAATTCCCAAAAACAATCAAACTACCCCTATAAAACATTATGAGACTTATCGAGATTTTTTTTTATCTATGATTTACTGGAATTTTATACTATTCGTTTAAGTAATAGCATCAAAACATTTTTATTACGTTTTCTGTTAACTTTTAGATATTCGCGAAATTTAAGTCCCTTACTCATCAAGAGCCTTGATTCTGGATAACCTATCTTCATTCTAAACCAGAGTTAAAACGTCAAACATCAGTCGCCCACATGCCGCAAACCGGAATTGTTTATCTGTTGTAGTTTCTGTTCTATTCAGTTTATTTTGAATTTCACGCAAAGCTACACAATGGTTATCTGCGCCAGCTGTTCCTAATTTAGCAGTTATATACTAGAGTAAAGGCAGTTAGTCAATACCACCAACTGTTGACCTACTAAGTATTGGAGAAAGTTCATCTAAACCAATAGTCTCCATCGTTATGCATTGTAGTAGGTTCAGGACCAGCTACAATGATTTCATTGGTGTTTCAAAAATATTTTCTGACCAAACATCAAAATACCTCATTAAGTTTAAATTCAGAGATGAAAGAATGTAGAATTTTTAACCAAAATTCTGATTGCAAAGACGAAAAGTGAAAAAACCCACCAATCGGTAAGCCCTGACGTCAGGTTAAATAAAGACTCGAGAGCCATCAGACTAATCATGAGAAGTAGTCTTACAACACGTGTAATGTTTGATTGTTCTTTTTAAATTTCGCTCAAAGCTACTCGAGGGCTATCTGTGCTAGCCGTCCCTAATTTAGCAGTGTAAGACTAGAGGGAAGGCAGCTAGTCATCACCACCCACCGCCAACTCTTGGGCTACTATTTTACCAACGAATAGTGGGATTGACCGTCACATTATAACGCCCCCACGGCTGAAAGGGCGAGCATGTTTGGCGCGACGGGGATGCGAACTCGCGACCCTCAGATTACGAGTCGCACGCCTTAACACGCTTGGCTATGCCGGGCCACGTGTAATTATTTTATTGTATTTTCTATTTATTTTAATCACTTGCTTTAAAAATATTTTCTTGTGCAATAATCATAAGAATATTGAATAGTACATTATATAAACTATTCTTGAAATACACTAAAATAAGAAACTGTGGGATTAACATCCATTATTCAGAATACCAGAATAATATCGGACATTAGCTGAGAATTATGAATGACAATATCAGAGTGCTATGAGAAATGTTCAATAAATAAAGATTACAGAACCGGGAAAAGCCAATCTATCTGTGGTGCCTACTTCTTCAAATTCATGTGATATTTGTATATTGATAGCTACTGAATTTTTTTTGGCAGAGAAGTTAACACCACGTTAAAAAACCGAATCATAATATGCATGAACAGCCCTTTTAAGACGAATAAATATCACTTGATCTGGCAGTGTTATGAGACTTAAAAATTGCATTTAACCTAAAAATGGCTATCATTTTATCACTTTAACTTTTTATAACGCGTTTTGAATAAAAGTAATATAATTCAAATTCTCCTTCATCGGTTTGTTAGACAGGTTAGGGTTAGGTTCGGTTTGTTTTGAATTCCGCGAAATTCACGAGGGCTATCTGCGCTAACCGTCTCTAATAACAATAACGTAAAAAACTAACACCGTACACATTTTTTTAATAAACATTAATATCAAGACAATTTAATTGTATCTAGTTTAGTTTTGGTAACAACAACGTAAGAAACTAACACCAAAATAGATGTTTAATTTTCCAAAGCTTCATCTTGTCTGACTGCCACTACTGAAGAGAGTTTATTTTAAACAGAATTTTATACATCCTAATCTTCGTAATTTAACCCATAATTGATAACAAAATAATATTATACGTCAATGACATACCCGTATTCAATCAATGACATACCCGTATTAAATCAATGACATACCCGTATTCAATCAATGACATACCCGTATTCAATTAAATGCAACAGATTTTCGATATTTATTTTTTATATTTCAATAAAATAAGCGCATAAGTGATTTTTACTGTAATTCTACAATCACTACTTATTTGTTGATAAGTTCCCTTGGATTGATTATCTGTCAAGTCATCTTCAGTGATTTATATAAAGAAAAGCAGATGTAGTCATAAAATTATTATTTTTAGGGACGTAATTTTTTTTTTTCAGAATATAAAAGGATTTGTATTTATCAAGGGTATATTTGTAGTAATAATAAAAGTAGTGCGTGTTATGCTATTTAAATGAATCCTCGTAACTCTGAACTACAACGTCTCGAATTGTTCAGGGAACCGACCACTCGGGACACGTAGAATCAATAATCCCTCTGGTCATCTTTATAGACATAGCATGAACCTTTCCTTCACGTTGTCCACAGAATATTTTAATGTTTTCGATCACAGCTGCAGTTCGGCGGACACATCAGTGATCCTGCAGCTGCTGTATCCGAAATATTCTTATTATCCCAATTGTCTCCTATGAGGAAAAAATTCACTAGAATTCGTGCTCCTTGCTAAATCTTACGTAATAAAGGCAGGTTCTGTGTATTTTAAAAAAGTGGCATAGAAGTAAAATCGATAATTCCATTGGAGATTTCATATTATTGGAGATGTATAGACCTTCCCTTGTTTGCAGTTCATGTGAAGGAGGAACGTTATGTTTTTTAAGTCGGGCTGAATCGTACATAAAGACAAGTACTGCTGTGCATTTAAAAACCAGTCGAGATTTTTAAGTTCAGCTGCCACTTGACGTACGGGCCTGGCATGGTCGAGCGCGTTAAGGCGTGCGACTCGTAATCCGAGGGTCGCGGGTTCGCGCTCGCGTTGCGCTAAACATGCTCGCCCTCTCAGCCGTGGGGGCGTTATAATGTTACGGTCAATCCCACTATTCGTTGGTAAAACAGCAGCCCAAGAGTTGGCGGTGGGTGGTGATGACTAGCTGCCTTCCCTCTAGTCTTACACTGCTAAATTAGGGACGGCTAGCACAGATAGCCCTCGAGTAGCTTTGTGCGAAATTCCAAAAACAACAACAACAACTCGACGTACGATGAAAAATGTTTTATTAAGCGGTGAAAGGTCGCTCGCAACTAGGGTTTCACAGAATTTGAAGTTTCCTCGCTGATCCGACGCAGCACGTACAATTTCGCGTTATGTTTGTTTGCTGCTAAGCGCAAAGTTACAAAATGGTGTACTGTCTGTGCTTTGTCCACGGCGGATATCGATAAACAATTTTTAACGTTATAAGCCTTCAGACATAAGCGTCTACGTGTGTTATGACTTTTAATAGTAACAGAAAATATTTTTTCTTGTTTTTTCACGGGAGATTGGAGATAGTCAATAAAGAATTGTCTGAGAAAAATCGACAGATAACCTGAGCTTCTATCTTTTCCAAACCTCCCACAATAGGAAACAAGATCTGGTTTCAGTTTCTAGCCTCAAAATTAGCGAAGTTGTTAACTAGGTTAATTATAGTTATTAGTATGAACTTACTATTTTGTGCATACCTGTGAGGATTTTCATTAATTAGATTACTATTATGTATATAATGATTTTTACTAATTTAATAAACGTGCTATTTTGTTCATGTATGAAATGATGTTCATTAATTTAGTGAACTCAGTACTTTGTGTACGTTTGTAAGAATTTTCATTAATTTAATAAACTTACTATTTGTGCATGTCTGTAAAGGACCCGACATGGCAAGGTGGTTAAGGTGCTCGACCCGTCATCCGAGGGTCGTGGGTTCGAATCCCCGTCACACCAAACATGCTCGCCTCTTTCAGCCATGGGGGCGTTATAATGTGACGATCAATTCCACTATTCGTTGATTAAAATAATAGCCCAAGAATTGGCGGTGGGTGATGATGACTAGCTGCCTTTCCTCTTGTCTTACACTGCTCAATTGGGGACGTCTAGCGCATATAGCTCTCGTGTAGCTTTCCGCGAAATTCAAAACAAAACAAATGTCTGTAAAGGTTTTCATTAGTTTAACAAGTTTACTATTTTGTACACGTTTATAAAGATTTTCATAAATATTTGCTACAAAAAGAAGTTCATGTGTAGACGCGTCTCTAAAATAAAACATACAGACTGTTTCCTTGATATCGTCAAGTGACTTACATTTCAAGTCTTTCATAACCTCGTTTCTCAGAGGTCGTTTGTTTGGTGACATACACATTTATCACTCATCCGTGTTTCTTTATATACGTTTTTCGTATATTTTTACATAATAATGAAAACGTAACAACTTAATGATATTTAAATATCGAATGTTTTCAAAAGTGTAATGTCCCTAGAGTTCACTTTTCTGTGTGTAAGGACCTGGGTTCTTAAGTAAGATAGTGATTTGATTCACCAGTCGAATGGGTTGGTTTGTTTTGAATTTCGTGCAAAGCTACTCGAGGGCTATCTGCACTAGCCGTCCCTAATTTAGCAGTGCAAGACTAGAGAGAAGGCAGATAGTCATCATCACCCACCACCAAACTCTTGGGCTACTTTTTTACCAACGAATAGTGGGATTGACCGTCACATTATAACGCCCCACAATTGAAAGGGTAAGAATGTTTGATGGGACTGGTATTCGAACCCGCGATCCTTAGATTACGAGTCGAGTGATTTAACCACCTGGCCATGCCGGGGACCCAATCGAAAGGAGACCTGGGCTTTGTTTACTAACTGATTATTTTACTCGAATTTGAAATTCTTGCTTGGCAGCCAGTTGCTGCAAAAATGCATTTTAGAGACAAGAGTATGCCATAATGATGTCAACTGAATCTTTACTCATTCAGTGAATAGTAGCCATAAAGTTGGCGGTGGGTGTTTTTTAATTAATTGCCTTTCATTTCGTCTATCAAGTCAAAATTATGAAGACTATGTGAATATAGCTGTTTGTATAACTTCTTTGCACGAATGTTTTGAAACAAACAAACAAACCGGGCCAGGCATGGCCAAGCGTGATTTAAAATTTATTATTAAGATCCGTTAGTTCATATGGTCAGAGCGTCTTTCTAATAACGCAAAAATCGCGGGTTCGTTCCCAGTTGGGCCTCGGCATGGCCAGGTGGTTGAGACACTCGACTCGTAATCCGAGGATCGCGGGTTAAAATCCCCGTCGCGCCAAACTTGCTCGCCCGTTCAGTCGTGGGGGCGGTATAATGTGATGGTCAATCCCACTATTCGTTGGTAAAAGAGTAGCCCAAGAGTTGACGGTGGGTGGTGATGACTAGCTGCCTTCCCTCTGGTCTTACACTGCTAAATTAGGGACGGCTATGACAGGTAGTCCTCGTGTAGCTTTGCGCGAAATTCAAAACAAACAAACAAACAAACTTTTAGATGATATACTGTTGCTTTATAAAAAATAAAATTTGTTTTCGAGAGAATACATTACATTAAACAGATCAATAAAAATAAGAGCTCGTGACATTTATATTATCTACAGTTTAACGCCCCCCTAGAGTCAAGAGACCAATTACGTATCATAAAACGTAAGATAAGAACTGACACCGTGGCTTCTTGTATATATACCTACACTCTTTTGGTCAGTAACCACTATTCAGTATTAACTTAAAGGTTTGTTGTACGAGAGAATTACATCTCGTAATAAATAAAATGGACAATTTTACGTCTTTTGTCCTGTAAACATAAATAATGTACATAATAATAAATGGAAACCATTTTTATGACAATATATTGCTATCATTTATGTAACATGTTAATATTTTTTTCAAAGAACTTAATCCAAATTATATACAAAACAGTCTTATGGCTGCTAGCTACGGCTTACAGATGCGAGAGTAAATATCGTATATTTGATGCTGTTTCTATTTTTATTTACTCATTATCGCTCTAATGTTTATTTATTTATTCGTTGTCTTTATTCATTCATTATTTATCCTATTTTCTAATAGTACTAATGAATATAGTACCAATGAAAATGCGAGATGTCAGTAACATAATTTATTTCGCTGGTTTACGAATTTAATTTTGTTACTATTTAGCCCCCCAACCAGTGGCACAGCAGCACGTCTGCGGACTCACACCGCTAAAATCCGGGTTTCGATACCCGTGGTGAGCAGAGCACAGATAGCCCATTGTGTAGCTTTGTGCTTAGTTATAAATAAACAGACAAATTTATTCTATGATTTTAAAATACGAAAGTCTAATGAGCTTAAAGGTTATGAGGATGTGGGCTTGAGTGTTTAATAAAAATAATGACAGGATGTGGGCTTGAGTGTTTAATAAAAATAATGACAGAATGAGGGCTTGACTGTTTAATAAAAATAATGACAGGATGAGGGCTTGACTGTTTGATAAATATAATGACAGGATGAGGGCTTGACTTTTTACTAAAAATAATGACAGAATGCGGGCTTGACTGTATAATAAAAATATCGACAGGATGCGGGCTTGACTGTATAATAAAATAATGACAGAATGAGGGCTTGACTTTTTACTAAAAATAATGACAGGATGAGGGCTTGACTGTATAATAAAAATAATGACAGGATGCGGGCTTGACTGTATAATAAAATAATGACAGGATGCGGGCTTGACTGTATGATAAAAATAATGACAGGGTGACATAATCCTGACGAAACGTCTTACATTTACAATAAAGTTTGTTTGTCATTACCTTCCAAAACCGTCTCCAAACTTTTAAGCTCAAAGTTTAATCTCGCCTACAGCATCCACGTCTGTGGAAAGATACGTTGAAAGTGAAAGGCAGTTAGAGGTTAAAGGTTAAGATGTGTCAAACAACACTCTATTGAAAGCCTTATTTATATCTTCCGTGGATGTTTTGTATGGAATGAATCTGACGACATTTCTAATAGTATTTTCTAAATCATGTTACTGTTTTTTATAATAAAATGTCGAGTTTAATTTCTATATTACAGACATTTCCAGGGATTTATTTCCTGGTTGAACAAATATGGATAACGTATGTTTGAATGAATTACTACTTTTATCTTGCAACGAACGATTTTAGAAACAGTCACGGCAGAAAGTATTTCGTGATTGTAGCATTGTTAAATGATCGGTGTTGGAACTGACTAAATAATCCAGCAGTTTAGTGTCCTTTACTATCCTTAAAAAATTGACATAACTTAATGTCCTTTACTAGTCTTAAAAACCTGAAATAGCTTGATATCTTTTACTAGTCTTAAAAACCTGAAATAGCCCGACGCTCTTTACTAGCTTTAAAAACCTGGCTTAGCCTGATCGGTTCTCTACTAGCTTTAAAAACCTGGCATAGCCTTATCGGTTCTCTACTAGCTTTAAAAACCTGGCATAACCCGATGTCCTTTATTGGCTTTAAAATCTGGTATAGCGTGATATCATTTACTAGTTTTAAAAACTTGATTATTATAGTTCCCGACTCTCAGTCTGTGGGTCCCGGATTCGAAACCCATCGTCGAATATGCTCACCTTTTCAGCCGTTAAGGTGTTATAACTTTACAGCCAATCCAACATTTCGTTGGTAAAAGGCTAGCAAAAGAATTAGTGGCGGATGTTGTTCAGCAGTTGTCTTCTCTCTTGTCTATCATTCCTGAATAAGGAACACCAAGTACAGATAGTGTCTATGTACGAAATGCACAGTTAAAAAAATTAATCGTCTCCAGCAAACATTGGTACCCGGAAAAACTTCTCTCCGGTAATTATTGATTCGTTATCTTCCACCATATATGCTTACTTTAGATTATTTTACCTTTTATTGTAAACTCGAAGTTTTTAGTTTTATAAATGAACCCTTTTGTTCCGTATTGACAAATTACTTTTCGCCCCAACGGGCTTAGTGGTATGCGGACTTGGAATGCTAGAATCTGTTATTTTATATGCCCCTGGTGAGCAGAGCACAGATAGTCCATTGTGTAGCTTTGTGCTTAACTTCATACAAAAGATTATCTTCTATTATTATGTAAAGTGAATCTACTCAAAATTTTGGATCTACATTTCCCTCCACTAACCGTAATATAGTTAAAAATAAATTCCACCACTCCCCACACACACACAGTGGTACAACAGTACTACTGCAGGCTTACAAACTGTAGAAACCGGGTTTTGATACTATTGGTGGGCAGAGCACAGCTACATCCATTATGTAGGTTTATGCTGACCTAAGAACAAACCAATAAGAGACTTTTCTTTGTCAGAAGCACTATGTTGTTATTATTCACGAAATTTATTTGTTTTTTTGAAATTCACGCGAAGCTATCTACGTTAGCTATCCTTAATTATGAACTGATACACTGTTTGAAAAAGGTAACTAGTAAACAGTTACTTCCGCCAACTCTTGGTCCACTTTTGTCAGACCAGAACGAAGACGAGGATATGACCGTCGCAGATGTAATGTGTTCACGACTCTTAACTACGGAGCGCTAATTTGTCTGGCGGTAGCAGGACTCGAGCCACGGATTCTCAGATCCATACTAATCACTTGGACGCGTCCGCCTGTAAACGTATCGTTACGTTAACCATTGGGACGGTGGCCTCCTGCAAATATATCTTCATGCTAGTTACTGGGATGCGCTCAACCCGTTTATGTAATATAAATGCTTGTAAACATATCTTCACGTTGGCCAATGAGATGCGACCGCCCGTAAACGTATCTTCGAGCTAACCTTTTCGACACGCTCAACCCGTAAACATATCTTCATCCTAGCTATTTAAATGCGTTCGGCCCAGTTGTGTAACAAAATCACCTGTAAACGTGTATTTTATGACCTAAGATATTGAACCTTAAGTTTTATCCAGCAGGTTTTGGTTGTTTTAGATGTAATTATGAGACGTGAGAGCTACAGGCTGGCACCGCTAAAAAACTTTTGAACAGTTGTTAAATGACATATTCTTTTCTTCAATCATCATTGTACGTCTCATAGAGTTCTCTTTTATAAATACTCTATCATCCATTCGCACAGAAATGTATTGCTTTTATTGTGATATTGTTATCAGACTTCAATCTAGAAATTAAACTCACTCACTACTTTATGCAAGTGGACAAATTTAGCATAACACTATGTAACACAAATTTTGTTCCTGGATAGTATGTGTTATTTCTTAATTGCTTATGTTGTAAAAGCACAGAAAATGACCATTATTCCTTTCAAACTTTGCTTTTGTGACCTGGATAATGAAATTTAGAAATTAACCTATTTTCTATGTAAAAACGGGCACATTTGCACATTTTTATTTACATAACGTATGAATAAAACAACATACAAATGAAGATTTATATGTACTTATAATAAATTTATTCAAAATTGTTTAGAAGTGAATAGTTTTTCGAGATTTACGACTGTAATGTAAATCACTTTCACGTATTAGCCCCCGAATATAGTCTCCCATCATGTTTTCGTAAAACGCTCCCAGGTCATCAAAGCAAAGTTTGAAGAGAAAAATAGGTCTCTTCCATTTACTTTAGACAAAAGCAATTGGAAATAACACTTTCTGCCAAGGAACAAGAAATAGTAAAAATTTTGTTACATAATGTAATTCGTGATGACAAGAAATCCACTTGAAGTAAAAATGTATTTCAGAATGGGTGTTAATACTTTTACTAATAAAGCGCAGAATAACGTTTCGACCTTCTTAGGTCATCTTCAGGTTAACAAAGAGGTATATCAGGACGGTTGGCATAAGTATCAACACTTTGTTCTCTGCTTTATTAGTAAAAGTATTAATACCCAAACCAGCCGTCCTGAGACATAAATTTGGAATACATTTTCCATCACATTTCTCTTTGTTCAATCCACTTAGCTGGAGCTAATAGGCTTTTCTTCACGAATCTTTTGTCTTCCGTTCGAAATCTTCCGCTGACAGTCAATTTTTTTCCATCAATAGTAGATTTCAACTCTAAAGCGAGTATCAGTCGTTGTTTCTTTATTAATGTTATTCATGTTCTTTACCCACATGAGACTTTGAAACATTACAGTCTAACCACATCCATCACAAAACTTCACATTATAGATTTGTTATCAATAGACTGACAGCGTATTATGGAACAAATTTCCGTTATATGCTACTTACGCTTGCCTGCAGAAGGGGGTTTGAAGATCTGAGGTACCATGGGTAATCTGTCCTCCAACGCGCATAATTGAAGACTAAAAAATAGCAGTTTTACGAGACAGCCTATACGCCGATCTGATATCATAAGATTAGCGTTGTGACAGCTGAATTATCATATATTCATATATGAAAATTGCTTCTTCTTCTGAAAGAATGGGTTTTTATCGTCCAAGATTACCTCCGGAATCATATATCCATTCCAAAAGTCGAGTTTCCTCAAAATGAGATTTGTAGACAGTTCATCAGCAGTTTTTGACCTGCCACAAAATAGTACCGTTATAAAAAAGGCTTTGTTATTTTGATGTTATTTGGATTTACTGTATAAAATCAAGATGTTAAAATACTTGTTTGATATTAAGGGCACAGCCCAGTGTATAATGGGCTATCTGGGTTCTTCACACCGCCTTTACCCGATTTGTAGCCCTAGAAGCCCTCAGTCGTAGCCCTCGTATACTGTTTTGTTGAGAAAAGATAATTTTTTTTTTTAAAATCAAGTTACTTATATGTGATTTCCCATAATAGTTGCGCACAACACCATTTCTGTCATCTCTGCGCAGTGATTTTCATTATTACTGTGTTATGCAAATTTTCTTATCCATTCTGATGAGATGATTAGCGTCAAATGAGAGTCTGCAGAGCTTTGAATATCCTATATTTAGCTAAGAAGGATAACACTAAAAGATGTATAATTCATCTCTTATCTTCTCTCATTTATTTGCCTAGCAAAAGTTTCAGTACTAGAACTGATAGGTTACATTGAAAAACAATATTTTTTATGGTTGCAACTTAAGTTTCTATTTTCTCAAAAGCGAAAATTTATCATTAAAGACAATAAACAAAGCATAACAATCTTTCACATTTAGTTATAAGACAAAACTTTTAAGTTACTCCATTTTAAGTTACTTCCAGATGTAGTTTGTAATGCATATCAGCTAGTAAGTGTTTAGTGTTTTTATTCAAATACCATACGTTTTATGTTTTATATTTTAATTCTGGACAAAAAATATTCCCTAGTAAAGCTGCTGATTTACAACGCTAAAATTCGAGGTTCAATTCCTCACGGTAGACACAACGGATGGCAAAACGTCGTTCTGCTTTAAAATAAATAAAACAATAAAAATACATAGTAAATAGTAAATAGTCATAAAAACGTGATTAGCATGTATATAATAACACCTAGTAATGGACACATTATCAGTATATATATATATAATATTAGATAGTAAGAGACGCATATTAGATCTACGCATCAGTTAGGATCTATATAATATCAGACGCATCATTACTGATATACATGAGTTAGTAACAGACATCATTAGTGTGTATATAATATGAGTTAGTAACAGACGCATCATTAGTGTGTATATAATATGAGTTAGTAACAGATGCATCATTAGTGTGTATATAATATGAGTTAGTAACAGACTCATCATTAGTGTGTAGATAATATGAGTTAATAACAGACGCATCATTAGTGTGTATATAATATCAGTTAATATCAGACGTATCATTGGTATGTATATAATATGAGTTAATAACAGATTCAACATTAGTGTGTATATAATATGAGTTAATAACAGATGCATCATTAGTGTGTATATAATATGAGTTAATAACAGATGCATCTGTATATAATATCAGTTAATATCAGACGCATCATTGTGTATATAATATGAGTTAATAGCAGATGCATCTCTAGTGTGTATATAATATGAGTTAGTAACAGATGCATCATTAGTGTGTATATAATATCAGTTAGTAACAGGTTCTTTTTTTTAAATTCGCGCAAATCTACACGAGGGTTATCTACACTTGCCGTCCCAAATTTAGCTGTGTAAGACTAGAGGAAAGGCAGCTAGTCATCACCACCCACCCCCAACTCTTGGGGTAGTCTTTTACCATCGAATAGTGGGATTGACAGTCACATTATAAAGCCCCCACTGCTTGGAGGGCGAGCATGTTTGGTACGACCGGAATTCGAACCCACAACTCTCGGATTACGAGTCGAACGCCTGAACAGGCTTGGCCATACCATGCCAGTTAGTAACAGACGCATTATTAGTGTGTATATAATATCAGTTAGTAACAGACGCATTATTAGTGTGTATATAATATCAGTTAGTAACAGACGCATCATTAGTGTGTATATAATATGAGTTAATAACAGATGCATTATCAGTGTGTATATAATATGAGTTAGTAACAGACTCATCATTAGTGTGTATATAATATGAGTTAATAACAGATGCATCATTAGTGTGTATATGATATGAAATAATAACAGATGCATCATTAGTGTGTATATAATATGAGTTAATAACATATGCATCATTAGTGTGTATATAATATGAGTTAATAACAGATGCATCATTAGTGTGTATATAATATGAGTTAGTAACAGACGCAACATTAGTGTGTATATAATATGAGTTAGTAACAGACGCATCATTAGTGTGTATATAATACCAGTTAATAACAGACTCATCATTAGTGTGTATATAATATCAGTTTGTAACAGACGCATCATTAGTGTGTATATAATATCAGTTAGTAACAGACTCATCTTAGTGTGTATATAATATCAGTTAGTAACAGACTCATCTTAGTGTGTATATAATATCAGTTAGTAACAGACGCATCATTAGTGTGTATATAATATGAGTTAATAACAGACTCATCATTAGTGTGTATAAAATATGAGTTAGTAACAGACGCATCATTAATGTGTATATAATATGAGTTAATAACAGATGCATCATTAGTGTGTATATAATATGAGTTAATAACAGATGCATCATTAGTGTGTATATAATATGAGTTAGTAACAGACGCATCATTATGTGTATATAATATCAGTGAATAACAGATGCATCTTTGGTGTGTGTATAATATGAGTTAATATCAGATGCATCATTAGTGTGTATATAATTTGAGTTAATAAGAGATGCATCATAAGTGTGTGTATAATATAAGTTAATAACAGATGCATCATTGGTGTGTATATAATATGAGTTAATAACAGACGCATCATTAGTGTGTATATAATATCAGTTAGTAACAGACGCATCATTAGTGTGTATATAATATGAGTTAGTAACAGACTCATCATTAGTGTGTATATAATATGAGTTAATAACAGTTGCATCATTAGTGTGTATATAATATGAGTTAATAACAGACTCATCATTAGTGTGTATATAATATGAGTTAGTAACAGACGCATCATTAGTGTGTATATAATATGAGTTAGTAACAGACGCATCATTAGTGTGTATATAATATGAGTTAATAACAAACGCATCATTAGTGTGTATATAATATGAGTTAATAACAGACGCATCATTATGTGTATATAATATGAGTTAATAACAGACGCATCATTAGTGTGTATATAATATGAGTTAATAACAGACGCATCATTAGTGTGTATATAATATGAGTTAATAACAGACGCATCATTAGTGTGTATATAATATAAGTTAATAACAGACGCATCATTAGTGTGTATATAATATCAGTTAATATCAGACGCATCATTAGTGTGTATATAATATGAGTTAATAACAGACGCATCATTAGTGTGTATATAATATGAGTTAGTAACAGACCCATCATTAGTGTGTATATAATATGAGTTAGTAACAGACGCATCATTAGTGTGTATATAATATGAGTTAGTAACAGATGCATCATTAGTGTGTATATAATATGAGTTAGTAACAGACGCATCATTAGTGTGTATATAATATGAGTTAGTAACAGACGCATCATTAGTGTGTATATAATATGAGTTAATAACAGACTCATCATTAGTGTGTATATAATATCAGTTAGTAACAGACGCATCATTAGTGTGTATATAATATCAGTTAGTAACAGACGCATCATTAGTGTGTATATAATATCAGTTAGTAACAGACGCATCATTAGTGTGTATATAATATCAGTTAGTAACAGACGCATCATTAGTGTGTATATAATATGAGTTAGTAACAGACGCATCATTAGTGTGTATATAATATGAGTTAGTAACAGACGCATCATTAGTGTGTATATAATATCAGTTAATAACAGATGCATCATTAGTGTGTATATAATATGAGTTAATAACAGACGCATCATTAGTGTGTATATAATATGAGTTAGTAACAGACGCATCATTAGTGTGTATATAATATGAGTTAATAACAGATGCATCATTAATGTGTATATAATATGAGTTAATAACAGATGCATCATTAGTGTGTATATAATATGAGTTAATAACAGATGCATCATTAGTGTGTATATAATATGAGTTAATAACAGACGCATCATTATTATGTGTATATAATATCAGTTAATATCAGACGCATCATTGGTATGTATATAATATGAGTTAATAACAGATGCATCTTTAGTGTGTATATAATATGAGTTAGTAACAGATGCATCATTAGTGTGTATATAATATCAGTTAGTAACAGGTTCTTTTTTTTAAATTCGAGCAAATCTACACGAGGGTTATCTACGCTTGCCGTCCCTAACTTACCTGTGTAAGACAGAGAGGAATCAGCGAGTCATCACCATACCCCCAACTCTTGGGGTACTAACAGACCATCGAATAGTGGGATTGACAGTCACATTATAAAGCCCCCACTGCTTGGAGGGCGAGCATGTTTGGTACGACCGGAATTCGAACCCGCAACTCTCGGATTACGAGTCGAACGCCTGAACACGCTTGGCCACGCCATGCCAGTTAGTAACAGACGCATTATTAGTGTGTATATAATATCAGTTAGTAACAGACGCATCATTAGTGTGTATATAATATCAGTTAGTAACAGACGCATCATTAGTGTGTATATAATATGAGTTAATAACAGATGCATCATTAGTGTGTATATAATATGAGTTAGTAACAGACTCATCATTAGTGTGTATATAATATGAGTTAATAACAGATGCATCATTAGTGTGTATATAATATGAGTTAATAACAGATGCATCATTAGTGTGTATATAATATGAGTTAATAACAGATGCATCATTGGTGTGTATATAATATGAGTTAATAACAGATGCATCATTAGTGTGTATATAATATGAGTTAATAACAGACGCATCATTAGTGTGTATATAATATGAGTTAATAACAGATGCATCATTAGTGTGTATATAATATGAGTTAGTAACAGACGCATCATTAGTGTGTATATAATATGAGTTAGTAACAGACGCATCATTAGTGTGTATATAATATGAGTTAATAACAGACGCATCATTAGTGTGTATATAATATCAGTTAGTAACAGACGCATCATTAGTGTGTATATAATATGAGTTAGTAACAGACTCATCATTAGTGTGTATATAATATCAGTTAGTAACAGACTCATCATTAGTGTGTATATAATATCAGTTAGTAACAGACGCATCATTAGTGTGTATATAATATGAGTTAATAACAGACTCATCATTAGTGTGTATATAATATGAGTTAGTAACAGACGCATCATTAATGTGTATATAATATGAGTTAATAACAGATGCATCATTAGTGTGTATATAATATGAGTTAATAACAGATGCATCATTAGTGTGTATATAATATCAGTTAGTAACAGACGCATCATTAGTGTGTATATAATATCAGTTAGTAACAGACGCATCATTAGTGTGTATATAATATGAGTTAGTAACAGACGCATCATTAGTGTGTATATAATATGAGTTAGTAACAGACGCATCATTAGTGTGTATATAATATGAGTTAATAACAGACTCATCATTAGTGTGTATATAATATGAGTTAGTAACAGACGCATCATTAGTGTGTATATAATATGAGTTAATAACAGACGCATCATTAGTGTGTATATAATATGAGTTAATAACAGACGCATCATTAGTGTGTATATAATATGAGTTAGTAACAGACGCATCATTAGTGTGTATATAATATCAGTTAATAACAGATGCATCATAAGTGTGTGTATAATATAAGTTAATAACAGACGCATCATTAGTGTGTATATAATATCAGTTAATATCAGACGCATCATTGGTATGTATATAATATGAGTTAATAACAGATGCATCATTAGTGTGTATATAATATGAGTTAATAACAGATGCATCATTAGTGTGTATATAATATGAGTTAGTAACAGACGCATCATTATGTGTATATAATATGAGTTAGTAACAGATGCATCATTAGTGTGTATATAATATCAGTTAGTAACAGGTTCTTTTTTTTAAATTCGAGCAAATCTACACGAGGGTTATCTACGCTTGCCGTCCCTAACTTACCTGTGTAAGACTAGAGGAAAGGCAGCGAGTCATCACCACCCACCCCCAACTCTTGGGGTACTCTTTTACCATCGAATAGTGGGATTGACAGTCACATTATAAAGCCCCCACTGCTTGGAGGGCGAGCATGTTTGGTACGACCGGAATTCGAACCCGCAACTCTCGGATTACGAGTCGAACGCCTGAACACGCTTGGCCACGCCATGCCAGTTAGTAACAGACGCATTATTAGTGTGTATATAATATCAGTTAGTAACAGACGCATTATTAGTGTGTATATAATATCAGTTAGTAACAGACGCATTATTAGTGTGTATATAATATGAGTTAATAACAGATGCATTATTAGTGTGTATATAATATGAGTTAGTAACAGACTCATCATTAGTGTGTATATATTATGAGTTAATAACAGATGCATCATTAGTGTGTATATGATATGAAAAAATAACAGATGCATCATTAGTGTGTATATAATATGAGTTAATAACAGATGCATCATTGGTGTGTATATAATATGAGTTAATAACAGATGCATCATTAGTGTGTATATAATATGAGTTATTAACAGACTCATCATTAGTGTGTATATAATATGAGTTAAAAGCAGATGCATCATTAGTGTGTATATAATATGAGTTAGTAACAGACGCATCATTAGTGTGTATATAATATGAGTTAGTAACAGACGCAACATTAGTGTGTATATAATATGAGTTAGTAACAGACGCATCATTAGTGTGTATATAATATGAGTTAATAACAGATGCATCATTAGTGTGTATATAATATGAGTTAATAACAGACGCATCATTAGTGTGTATATAATATGAGTTAATAACAGACGCATCATTAGTGTGTATATAATATGAGTTAATAACAGACGCATCATTAGTGTGTATATAATATGAGTTAGTAACAGACGCATCATTAGTGTGTATATAATATGAGTTAGTAACAGACGCATCATTAGTGTGTATATAATATGAGTTAATAACAGATGCATCATTAGTGTGTATATAATATGAGTTAATAACAGATGCATCATTAGTGTGTATATAATATGAGTTAATAACAGATGCATCATTAGTGTGTATATAATATGAGTTAATAACAGATGCATCATTAGTGTGTATATAATATGAGTTAGTAACAGACGCATCATTAGTGTGTATATAATATGAGTTAATAACAGATGCATCATTAGTGTGTATATAATATGAGTTAATAACAGACGCATCATTAGTGTGTATATAATATGAGTTAGTAACAGACGCATCATTAGTGTGTATATAATATGAGTTAGTAACAGACGCATCATTAGTGTGTATATAATATCAGTTAGTAACAGACGCATCATTAGTGTGTATATAATATGAGTTAGTAACAGACGCATCATTAGTGTGTATATAATATGAGTTAGTAACAGACGCATCATTAGTGTGTATATAATATGAGTTAGTAACAGACGCATCATTAGTGTGTATATAATATGAGTTAATAACAGACGCATCATTAGTGTATATATAATATGAGTTAGTAACAGACGCAACATTAGTGTGTATATAATATGAGTTAGTAACAGACGCATCATTAGTGTGTATATAATATCAGTTAATAACAGATGCATCATTAGTGTGTATATAATATGAGTTAATAACAGACTCATCATTAGTGTGTATATAATATCAGTTAGTAACAGACGCATCATTAGTGTGTATATAATATGAGTTAGTAACAGACGCATCATTAGTGTGTATATAATATCAGTTAATAACAGACGCATCATTAGTGTGTATATAATATCACTTAGTAACAGACGCATCATTAGTGTGTATATAATATGAGTTAGTAACAGACGCATCATTAGTGTGTATATAATATGAGTTTGTAACAGGTTCTTTTTTTTAAATTCGCGCAAATCTACACGAGGTTTATCTACGCTTGCCGTCCCTAATTTAGATGTGTAAGACTAGAGGAAAGGCAGCTAGTCATCACAACCCACCCCCAACTCTTTGGGTACTCTTTTACCATCGAACAGTGGGATTGACCGTCACATTATAAAGCCCCCACTGCTTGGAGGGCGAGCATGTTTGGTACGACCGGAATTCGAACCCGCAACTCTCGGATTACGAGTGGAACGCCTGAACATGCTGGGCCATGCCATGCCAGTTAGTAACAGACGAATTATTAGTGTGTATATAATATCAGTTAGTAACAGACGCATTATTGGTGTGTATATAATATCAGTTAGTAACAGATGCATCATTAGTGTGTATATGATATGAAATAATAACAGATGCATCATTAGTGTGTATATAATATGAGTTAATAACAGATGCATCATTAGTGTGTATATAATATGAGTTAATAACAGATGCATCATTAGTGTGTATATAATATGAGTTAATAACAGATGCATCATTAGTGTGTATATAATATGAGTTAGTAACAGACGCATCATTAGTGTGTATATAATATGAGTTAATAACAGATGCATCATTAGTGTGTATATAATATGAGTTAATAACAGATGCATCATTAGTGTGTATATAATATGAGTTAATAACAGACGCATCATTAGTGTGTATATAATATGAGTTAGTAACAGACGCATCATTAGTGTGTATATAATATGAGTTAATAACAGATGCATCATTAGTGTGTATATAATATGAGTTAATAACAGACGCATCATTAGTGTGTATATAATATGAGTTAGTAACAGACGCATCATTAGTGTGTATATAATATGAGTTAGTAACAGACGCATCATTAGTGTGTATATAATATGAGTTAATAACAGATGCATCATTAGTGTGTATATAATATGAGTTAATAACAGATGCATCATTAGTGTGTATATATGAGTTAATAACAGATGCAGTGTATATAACATGAAGTTATAACAGATGCATCATTAGTGTGTATATAATATGAGTTAATAACAGATGCATCATTAGTGTGTATATAATATGAGTTAATAACAGATGCATCATTAGTGTGTATATAATATGAGTTAATAACAGATGCATCATTAGTGTATATATAATATGAGTTAGTAACAGACGCATCATTGAGTGTGTATATAATATGAGTTAAACAGACGCATCATTAGTGTGTATATAATATGAGTTAGTAACAGACGCATCATCATAATGTGTATATAATATGAGTTAATAACAGACGCATCATTAGTGTGTATATAATATGAGTTAGTAACAGACGCATCATTAGTGTGTATATAATATGAGTTAATAACAGATGCATCATTAGTGTGTATATAATATGAGTTAATAACAGATGCATCATTAGTGTGACGCATATATAATATGAGTTAATAACAGATGCATCATTAGTGTGTATATAATATGAGTTAATAACAGACGCATCATTAGTGTGTATATAATATCAGTTAATAACAGACGCATCATTCATTGGTGTGTATATAATATGAGTTAATAACAGACGCATCATTAGTGTGTATATAATATGAGTTAGTAACAGATGCATCATTAGTGTGTATATAATATGAGTTAGTAACAGACATCATTAGTGTGTATATAATATGAGTTAGTAACAGATCATCATTAGTGTGTATATAATATCAGTTAGTAACAGACGCAAATAATATCAGTTAGTAACAGACGCATCATTAGTGTGTATATAATATGAGTTAGTATATAAGTGTGTATATAATATGAGTTAGTAACAGACGCATCATT
Organism: Tachypleus tridentatus; assembly: GCF_004210375.1. NCBI lineage: Eukaryota > Metazoa > Arthropoda > Merostomata > Xiphosura > Limulidae > Tachypleus > Tachypleus tridentatus. The sequence goes on along the minus strand of NC_134833.1, from coordinate 20,423,042 downwards.
AGTGTGTATATATATGAGTTAGTAACAGACGCATCATTAGTGTGTATATAATATGAGTTAGTGGGATGTTATATATAATATGAGTTAGAGTTAGTAACAGACGCATCATTAGTGTGTATATAATATGAGTTAAGTAGTAACAGACAACATCATTAGTGTGTATATATAATATGAGTTAGTAACAGACGCATCATTAGTGTGTATATAATATGAGTTAGTAACAGACGCATCATTAGTGTGTATATAATATGAGTTAGTAACAGACGCATCATTAGTGTGTATATAATATGAGTTAGTAACAGACGCATCATTAGTGTGTATATAATATGAGTTAGTAACAGACGCATCATTAGTGTGTATATAATATGAGTTAATAACAGACGCATCATTAGTGTGTATATAATATGAGTTAATAACAGATGCATCATTAGTGTGTATATAATATGAGTTAATAACAGATGCATCATTGGTGTGTATATAATATGAGTTAATAACAGAAGCATCATTAGTGTGTATATAATATGAGTTAGTAACCGACGCATCATTAGTGTGTATATAATATGAGTTAGTAACAGACGCATCATTAGTGTGTATATAATATGAGTTAGTAACAGACGCATCATTAGTGTGTATATAATATGAGTTAGTAACAGACGCATCATTAGTGTGTATATAATATGAGTTAGTAACAGACGCATCATTAGTGTGTATATAATATGAGTTAGTAACAGACGCATCATTAGTGTGTATATAATATGAGTTAGTAACAGACGCATCATTACATATAATATGAGTTAATCAGACGCATCATTAGTGTGTATATAATATGAGTTAGTAACAGACGCATCATTAGTGTGTATATAATATGAGTTAATAACAGACGCATCATTAGTGTGTATATAATATGAGTTAATAACAGACGCATCATTAGTGTGTATATAATATGAGTTAGTAACAGACGCATCATTAGTGTGTATATAATATCAGTTAATAACAGATGCATCATTAGTGTGTATATAATATGAGTTAATAACAGACTCATCATTAGTGTGTATATAATATCAGTTAGTAACAGACGCATCATTAGTGTGTATATAATATCAGTTAGTAACAGACTGCATCTTAGTGTGTATATAATATCAGTTAGTAACAGACGCATCATTAGTGTGTATATAATATCAGTTAGTAACAGACGCATCATTAGTGTGTATATAATATGAGTTAATAACAGACGCATCATTAGTGTGTATATAATATGAGTTAGTAACAGACGCATCATTAGTGTGTATATAATATGAGTTAATAACAGATGCATCATTAGTGTGTATATAATATGAGTTAATAACAGATGCATCATTAGTGTGTATATAATATGAGTTAGTAACAGACGCATCATTATGTGTATATAATATCAGTGAATAACAGATGCATCATTGTGTGTATATAATATGAGTTAATAACAGATGCATCATTAGTGTGTATATAATATGAGTTAATAAGAGATGCATCATTAGTGTGTATATAATATAAGTTAATAACAGACGCATCATTAGTGTGTATATAATATCAGTTAATATCAGACGCATCATTGGTATGTATATAATATGAGTTAATAACAGATGCATCTTTAGTGTGTATATAATATGAGTTAGTAACAGATGCATCATTAGTGTGTATATAATATCAGTTAGTAACAGGTTCTTTTTTTGTGTAAATTATGAGCAAATCACACGAGGCATCATACGCTTGTCCCTAATAATATGTGTAAGAACAGAGGAAAGGCAGCGTATATAATATGAGTTATACTATAACAGACCATCGAATAGTGTGTATATACATATGAGTTAGTAACAGACGCCCCATTGCTGTGTAGGGCGAGCATGTTTGGTAATATGAGTTAATAACAGACGCAACATTAGTGTGTATATAATATGAGTTAGAACAGACCATCATTAGTGTGTATATAATATGAGTTAGTAACAGACGCATCATTATGTGTATATAATATAGTTAGTAACAGACTCATCATTAGTGTGTATATAATATCAGTTAGTAACAGACGCATCATTAGTGTGTATATAATATGAGTTAGTAACAGACGCATCATTAGTGTGTATATAATATGAGTTAATAACAGATGCATCATTAGTGTGTATATAATATGAGTTAGTAACAGACGCATCATTAGTGTGTATATAATATGAGTTAATAACAGATGCATCATTAGTGTGTATATAATATGAGTTAATAACAGATGCATCATTAGTGTGTATATAATATGAGTTAATAACAGATGCATCATTAGTGTGTATATAATATGAGTTAGTAACAGACGCATCATTAGTGTGTATATAATATGAGTTAGTAACAGACGCATCATTAGTGTGTATATAATATGAGTTAGTAACAGACGCATCATTAGTGTGTATATAATATGAGTTAGTAACAGACGCATCATTAGTGTGTATATAATATGAGTTAGTAACAGACGCATCATTAGTGTGTATATAATATGAGTTAGTAACAGACGCATCATTAGTGTGTATATAATATGAGTTAATAACAGACATCATTAGTCATTAGTATATAATATGAGTTAATAACAGATGCATCATTAGTGTATATAATATCAGTTAGTAACAGACGCATCATTAGTGTGTATATAATATCAGTTAATATGAGTTAATAACAGACGCATCATTAGTGTGTATATAATATGAGTTAATAACAGACGCATCATTAGGTGTGTATATAATATGAGTTAATAACAGATGCATCATTAGTGTGTATATAATACGAGTTAGTAACAGATGCATCATTAGTGTGTATATAATATGAGTTAGTAACAGACGCATCATTAATGTGTATATAATATGAGTTAATAACAAACGCATCATTAGTGTGTATATAATATGAGTTAATAACAGACGCATCATTAGTGTGTATATAATATGAGTTAGTAACAGACGCATCATTAGTGTGTATATAATATGAGTTAGTAACAGACGCATCATTAGTGTGTATATAATATGAGTTAGTAACAGACGCATCATTAGTGTGTATATAATATGAGTTAGTAACAGACGCATCATTAGTGTGTATATAATATGAGTTAGTAACAGACGCATCATTAGTGTGTATATAATATGAGTTAGTAACAGACGCATCATTAGTGTGTATATAATATGAGTTAGTAACAGACGCAACATTAGTGTGTATATAATATGAGTTAGTAACAGACGCATCATTAGTGTGTATATAATATCAGTTAATAACAGATGCATCATTAGTGTGTATATAATATGAGTTAATAACAGACGCATCATTAGTGTGTATATAATATGAGTTAGTAACAGACGCATCATTAGTGTGTATATAATATGAGTTAGTAACAGACGCATCATTAGTGTGTATATAATATGAGTTAGTAACAGACGCATCATTAGTGTGTATATAATATCAGTTAGTAACAGACGCATCATTAGTGTGTATATAATATGAGTTAGTAACAGACGCATCATTAGTGTGTATATAATATCAGTTAGTAACAGACGCATCATTAGTGTGTATATAATATGAGTTAGTAACAGACGCATCATTGAGTGTGTATATATTATAAGTTTAGTAACAGACGCATCATTAGTGTGTATATAATATGAGTTAGTAACAGATGCATCATTAGTGTGTATATATATGAGTTAATAACAGACGCATCATTGTGTATGTGTATATAATATGAGTTAATAACAGATGCATCATTAGTGTGTATATAATATGAGTTAGTAACAGACGCATCATTAGTGTGTATATAATATGAGTTAGTAACAGACGCATCATTAGTGTATATATAATATGAGTTAATAACAGACGCATCATTAGTGTGTATATAATATGAGTTAATAACAGATGCATCATTAGTGTGTATATAATATGAGTTAATAACAGATGCATCATTAGTGTGTATATAATATGAGTTAGTAACAGACGCATCATTAGTGTGTATATAATATGAGTTAGTAACAGACGCATCATTAGTGTGTATATAATATGAGTTAGTAACAGACGCATCATTAGTGTGTATAATATCATATGTTAGTAACAGACGCATCATTAGTGTGTATATAATATGAGTTAGTAACAGACGCATCATTAGTGTGTATATAATATGTGTATATATTATATATATAATATGAGTTAATAACAGACTCATCATTAGTGTGTATATAATATCAGTTAGTAACAGACGCATCATTAGTGTGTATATAATATCAGTTAGTAACAGACGCATCATTAGTGTGTATATAATATGAGTTAGTAACAGACGCATCATTAGTGTGTATATAATATGAGTTAGTAACAGACGCATCATTAGTGTGTATATAATATCAGTTAGTAACAGACGCATCATTAGTGTGTATATAATATGAGTTAGTAACAGACGCATCATTAGTGTGTATATAATATGAGTTAGTAACAGACGCATCATTAGTGTGTATATAATATGAGTTAAACAGACGCATCATTAGTGTGTATATAATATGAGTTAATAACAGACAGACGCATCATTAGTGTGTATATAATATGAGTTAATAACAGATGCATCATTAGTGTGTATATAATATGAGTTAATAACAGATCATTGGCATCATTAGTGTGTATATAATATGAGTTAGTAACAGACGCATCATTAGTGTGTATATAATATGAGTTAGTAACAGACGCATCATTAGTGTGTATATAATATGAGTTAGTAACAGACGCATCATTAGTGTGTATATAATACAAGTTAATAACAGATGCATCATTAGTGTGTATATAATATGAGTTATCATAACAGACAGCATCATTAGTGTGTATATAATATCAGTTAGTAACAGACGCATCATTAGTGTGTATATAATATCAGTTAGTAACAGACGCATCATTAGTGTGTATATAATATCAGTTAGTAACAGACGCATCATTAGTGTGTATATAATATCAGTTAGTAACAGACGCATCATTAGTGTGTATATAATATGAGTTAGTAACAGACGCATCATTAGTGTGTATATAATATGAGTTAATAACAGACGCATCATTAGTGTGTATATAATATGAGTTAATAACAGATGCATCATTAGTGTGTATATAATATGAGTTAATAACAGATGCATCATTAGTGTGTATATAATATGAGTTAATAACAGATGCATCATTAGTGTGTATATAATATGAGTTAATAACAGATGCATCATTAGTGTGTATATAATATGAGTTAGTAACAGACGCATCATTAGTGTGTATATAATATGAGTTAGTAACAGACGCAACATTAGTGTGTATATAATATGAGTTAGTAACAGACGCATCATTAGTGTGTATATAATACAAGTTAATAACAGATTCATCATTAATGTGTATATAATATGAGTTAATAACAGATGCATCATTAGTGTGTATATAATATGAGTTAGTAACAGACGCATAATTAGTGTGTATATAATATGAGTTAGTAACAGACGCAACATTAGTGTGTATATAATATCAGTTAGTAACAGACGCATCATTAGTGTGTATATAATATCATTAGACGCATCATTAGTGTATATAATATGAGTTAGTAACAGACGCATCATTAGTGTGTATATAATATCACTTAGTAACAGACGCATCATTAGTGTGTATATAATATGAGTTAGTAACAGACGCATCATTAGTGTGTATATAATATGAGTTAGTAACAGACGCATCATTAGTATATAATATCAGTTAGTAACAGCATCATTAGTGTGTATATAATATGAGTTAGTAACAGACGCATCATTAGTGTGTATATAATATGAGTTAGTAACAGACGCATCATTAGTGTGTATATAATATGAGTTAGTAACAGACGCATCATTAGTGTGTATATAATATGAGTTAGTAACAGACGCATCATTAGTGTGTATATAATATGAGTTAATAACAGATGCATATATATATATATGAGTTAATAACAGAGTTAGTAACAGACGCATCATTAGTGTGTATATAATATGAGTTAATAACAGATGCATCATTAGTGTGTATATAATATGAGTTAATAACAGACGCATCATTAGTGTGTATATAATATGAGTGAATAACAGATGCATCATTAGTGTGTATATAATATGAGTTAATAACAGATGCATCATTAGTGTGTATATAATATGAGTTAATAACAGATGCATCATTAGTGTGTATATAATATGAGTTAATAACAGACGCATCATTAGTGTGTATATAATATGAGTTAATAACAGACTCATCATTAGTGTGTATATAATATGAGTTAGTAACAGACGCATCATTAGTGTGTATATAATATGAGTTAGTAACAGATGCATCATTAGTGTGTATATAATATGAGTTAGTAACAGACGCATCATTAGTGTGTATATAATATCAGTTAGTAACAGACGATCATTATCTACGCTTGTGTGTATATAATATGAGTTATCATTAGTGTATGTATATAATATGAGTTAATAACAGACCCATCATTAATATAATATGTCATTAGTGTGTATATAATATGAGTTAGTAACAGTCATTGGTGTTGTATATAATATGAGTTAGTAACAGACGCATCATTGCTGTGTATATAATATGTTTGTAACAGACCGCATCATTAGTGTGTATATAATATGAGTTAGTAACAGAGTCGAACGCTCAACATTGCTGTGTATATAATATCAGTTAGTAACAGACGCATCATTAGTGTGTATATAATATGAGTTAGTAACAGACGCATCATTAGTGTGTATATAATATCAGTTAGTAACAGACGCATCATTAGTGTGTATATAATATGAGTTAATAACAGATGCATCATTAGTGTGTATATAATATGAGTTAGTAACAGACGCATCATTAGTGTGTATATAATATGAGTTAATAACAGATGCATCATTAGTGTGTATATAATATGAGTTAATAACAGATGCATCATTAGTGTGTATATAATATGAGTTAATAACAGACGCATCATTAGTGTGTATATAATATGAGTTAATAACAGACGCATCATTAGTGTGTATATAATATGAGTATATAATATGAGTTAACAGACGCATCATTAGTGTGTATATAATATGAGTTAGTAACAGACGCATCATTAGTGTGTATATAATATGAGTTAGTAACAGACGCATCATTAGTGTGTATATAATATGAGTTAGTAACAGACGCATCATTAGTGTGTATATAATATGAGTTAGTAACAGACGCATCATTAGTGTGTATATAATATCAGTTAGTAACAGACGCATCATTAGTGTATATAATATGAGTTAGTAACATATCAGTTAATATAATATCAGTTAGTAACAGACGCATCATTAGTGTGTATATAATATCAGTTAGTAACAGACGCATCATTAGTGTGTATATAATATGAGTTAGTAACAGACGCATCATTAGTGTGTATATAATATGAGTTAGTAACAGACGCATCATTAGTGTGTATATAATATGAGTTAGTAACAGACGCATCATTAGTGTGTATATAATATGAGTTAATAACAGACGCATCATTAGTGTGTATATAATATGAGTTAATAACAGACATTGGCATCATTAGTGTGTATATAATATGAGTTAATAACAGACGCATCATTAGTGTGTGTATATAATATGTTAGTAACAGACGCATCATTAGTGTGTATATAATATGAGTTAGTAACAGACGCATCATTAGTGTGTATATAATATCAGTTAGTAACAGACGCATCATTAGTGTGTATATAATATCAGTTAGTAACAGACGCATCATTAGTGTGTATATAATATGAGTTAATAACAGACGCATCATTAGTGTGTATATAATATGAGTTAGTAACAGACGCATCATTAGTGTGTATATAATATGAGTTAATAACAGATGCATCATTAGTGTGTATATAATATGAGTTAATAACAGATGCATCATTAGTGTGTATATAATATGAGTTAGTAACAGACGCATCATTAGTGTGTATATAATATCAGTTAATAACAGATGCATCATTAGTGTGTATATAATATGAGTTAATAACAGATGCATCATTAGTGTGTATATAATATGAGTTAATAACAGATGCATCATTAGTGTGTATATAATATATCAGTTAATAACAGACGCATCATTAGTGTGTATATAATATCAGTTAGTAACAGACGCATCATTAGTGTGTATATAATATGAGTTAATAACAGATGCATCATTAGTGTGTATATAATATGAGTTAGTAACAGACGCATCATTAGTGTGTATATAATATCAGTTAGTAACAGACGCATTCGAGCAAGAGGGTATATATACGCTTAGCCAGACCAACTTACCTGTGTAATACTAGAGGAAAGGCAGCGAGTCATAACCCACCCCCAACTCTTGGGTGTACTAATTACCATCGAATAGTGGGTATTAATATCACATTATAAAGCCCCATCTGCTTGGAGGGCGAGCATCATTTGGTATATACGGAGTTAGAACAGACGCAACATTCGTGTGTATATACGAGTTAAACAGATGAATCATTAGTGTGTATATAATATGAGTTAGTAACAGACGCATCATTAGTGTGTATATAATATCAGTTAGTAACAGACGCATCATTAGTGTGTATATAATATCAGTTAGTAACAGACGCATCATTAGTGTGTATATAATATGAGTTAATAACAGATGCATCATTAGTGTGTATATAATATGAGTTAGTAACAGACGCATCATTAGTGTGTATATAATATGAGTTAATAACAGATGCATCATTAGTGTGTATATAATATGAGTTAATAACAGATGCATCATTAGTGTGTATATAATATGAGTTAATAACAGATGCATCATTAGTGTGTATATAATATGAGTTAATAACAGATGCATCATTAGTGTGTATATAATATGAGTTAGTAACAGACGCATCATTAGTGTGTATATAATATGAGTTAGTAACAGACGCAACATTAGTGTGTATATAATATGAGTTAGTAACAGACGCATCATTAGTGTGTATATAATATGAGTTAGTAACAGACGCATCATTAGTGTGTATATAATATGAGTTAGTAACAGACGCATCATTAGTGTGTATATAATATGAGTTAGTAACAGACGCATCATTAGTGTGTATATAATATGAGTTAGTAACAGACGCATCATTAGTGTGTATATAATATCAGTTAGTAACAGACGCATCATTAGTGTGTATATAATATGAGTTAGTAACAGACGCATCATTAGTGTGTATATAATATCAGTTAGTAACAGACGCATCATTAGTGTGTATATAATATGAGTTAGTAACAGACGCATCATTAGTGTGTATATAATATCAGTTAATAACAGACGCATCATTAGTGTGTATATAATATGAGTTAATAACAGATGCATCATTAGTGTGTATATAATATGAGTTAGTAACAGACGCATCATTAGTGTGTATATAATATGAGTTAGTAACAGACGCATCATTAGTGTGTATATAATATGAGTTAATAACAGATGCATCATTAGTGTGTATATAATATGAGTTAGTAACAGACGCATCATTAGTGTGTATATAATATGAGTTAGTAACAGACGCATCATTAGTGTGTATATAATATGAGTTAGTAACAGACGCATCATTAGTGTGTATATAATATGAGTTAGTAACAGACGCATCATTAGTGTGTATATAATATGAGTTAGTAACAGACGCATCATTAGTGTGTATATAATATGAGTTAGTAACAGACGCATCATTAGTGTGTATATAATATCAGTTAGTAACAGACGCATCATTAGTGTGTATATAATATGAGTTAGTAACAGACGCAACATTAGTGTGTATATAATATGAGTTAGTAACAGACGCATCATTAGTGTGTATATAATATCAGTTAATAACAGATGCATCATTAGTGTGTATATAATATGAGTTAATAACAGACTCATCATTAGTGTGTATATAATATCAGTTAGTAACAGACGCATCATTAGTGTGTATATAATATGAGTTAGTAACAGACGCATCATTAGTGTGTATATAATATCAGTTAGTAACAGACGCATCATTAGTGTGTATATAATATCAGTTAGTAACAGACGCATCATTAGTGTGTATATAATATGAGTTAGTAACAGACGCATCATTAGTGTGTATATAATATGAGTTAGTAACAGACGCATCATTAGTGTGTATATAATATCAGTTAGTAACAGACTCATCATTAGTGTGTATATAATATGAGTTTGTAACAGACGCATCATTAGTGTGTATATAATATGAGTTAATAACAGACGCATCATTAGTGTGTATAACAATGGGAGTTAATAACGTCACATTATAATAGCCCCCAGTTAGTAACAGATGCATCATTAGTGTGTATATAATATGAGTTACGAGTAACAACGCCATGAACATATGAGTTAATAACATGCATCATTAGTGTGTGTGTATATAATATGAGTTAGTAACAGACGCATCATTAGTGTGTATATAATATCAGTTAGTAACAGATGCATCATTAGTGTGTATATAATATGAGTTAATAACAGATGCATCATTAGTGTGTATATAATATGAGTTAATAACAGATGCATCATTAGTGTGTATATAATATGAGTTAGTAACAGACGCATCATTAGTGTGTATATAATATGAGTTAATAACAGATCATCATTAGTGTGTATATAATATGAGTTAGTAACAGACGCATCATTAGTGTGTATATAATATGAGTTAGTAACAGACGCATCATTAGTGTGTATATAATATGAGTTAATAACAGACGCATCATTAGTGTGTATATAATATGAGTTAATAACAGACGCATCATTATATAATATGAGTGTGTATATAATAATATCAGTTAGTAACAGACGCATCATTAGTGTGTATATAATATCAGTTAGTAACAGACGCATCATTAGTGTGTATATAATATGAGTTAGTAACAGACATCATTAGTGTGTATATATATGAGTTAGTAACAGTTAATAACAGACGCATCATTAGTGTGTATATAATATCAGTTAGTAACAGACGCATCATTAGTGTGTATATAATATGAGTTAGTAACAGACGCATCATTAGTGTGTATATAATATGAGTTAGTAACAGACGCATCATTAGTGTGTATATAATATGAGTTAGTAACAGACGCATCATTTGTGTGTATATAATATGAGTTAGTAACAGACTCATCATTAGTGTGTATATAATATGAGTTTGTAACAGACGCATCATTGGTGTGTATATAATATGAGTGAACAACAGATGCATCATTAGTGTGTATATAATATGAGTTAATAACAGATGCATCATTAGTGTGTATATAATATCAGTTAGTAACAGATGCATCATTAGTGTGTATATAATATGAGTTAGTAACAGACGCATCATTAGTGTGTATATAATATCAGTTAGTAACAGACGCATCATTAGTGTGTATATAATATGAGTTAGTAACAGACGCATCATTAGTGTGTATATAATATGAGTTAGTAACAGACTCATCATTAGTGTGTATATAATATGAGTTAGTAACAGACAGCATCATTAGTGTGTATATAATATCAGTTAGTAACAGACGCATCATTAGTGTGTATATAATATGAGTTAGTAACAGACGCATCATTAGTGTGTATATAATATGAGTTAGTAACAGACGCATCATTAGTGTGTATATAATATGAGTTAATAACAGACGCATCATTAGTGTGTATATAATATCAGTTAGTAACAGACTCATCATTAGTGTGTATATAATATCAGTTAGTAACAGACGCATCATCATTAGTGTGTATATAATATGAGTTAGTAACAGACGCATCATTAGTGTGTATATAATATGAGTTAGTAACAGACTCATCATTAGTGTGTATATAATATGAGTTAGTAACAGACGCATCATTAGTGTGTATATAATATGAGTTAGTAACAGACGCATCATTAGTGTGTATATAATATGAGTTAGTAACAGACGCATCATTAGTGTGTATATAATATGAGTTAGTAACAGACGCATCATTAGTGTGTATATAATATGAGTTAGTAACAGACGCATCATTAGTGTGTATATAATATTAGTAACAGTTAGTAACAGACGCATCATTAGTGTGTATATAATATGAGTTAGTAACAGACGCATCATTAGTGTGTATATAATATGAGTTAATAACAGACGCATCATTAATGTGTATATAATATCAGTTAGTAACAGACGCATCATTGGTGTGTATATAATATGAGTTAGTAACAGACGCATCATTAGTGTGTATATAATATGAGTTAATAACAGATGCATCATTAGTGTGTATATAATATGAGTTAATAACAGATGCATCATTAGTATATATAATATGAGTTAAATATGAGTTAATAACAGACGCATCATTAGTGTGTATATAATATGAGTTAATAACAGACGCATCATTAGTAACAGTGTGTGTATATAATATGAGTTAGTAACAGACGCATCATTAGTGTGTATATAATATGAGTTAGTAACAGACGCATCATTAGTGTGTATATAATATGAGTTAGTAACAGACGCATCATTAGTGTGTATATAATATTAGTTAGTAACAGACTCATCATTAGTGTGTATATAATATGAGTTAATAACAGACGCATCATTAGTGTGTATATAATATCAGTTAGTAACAGACGCATCATTAGTGTGTATATAATATCAGTTAGTAACAGACGCATCATTAGTGTGTATATAATATGAGTTAGTAACAGACGCATCATTAGTGTGTATATAATATGAGTTAGTAACAGACGCATCATTAGTGTGTATATAATATGAGTTAGTAACAGACGCATCATTAGTGTGTATATAATATCAGTTAGTAACAGACGCATCATTAGTGTGTATATAATATCAGTTAGTAACAGACGCATCATTAGTGTGTATATAATATGAGTTAGTAACAGACGCATCATTAATGTGTATATAATATCAGTTAGTAACAGACGCATCATTAGTGTGTATATAATATGAGTTAGTAACAGACGCATCATTAGTGTGTATATAATATGAGTTAATAACAGATGCATCATTAGTGTGTATATAATATGAGTTAATAACAGATGCATCATTAGTGTGTATATAATATGAGTTAGTAACAGACGCATCATTAGTGTGTATATAATATGAGTTAATAACAGATGCATCATTAGTGTGTATATAATATGAGTTAATAACAGACGCATCATTAGTGTGTATATAATATGAGTTAATAACAGACGCATCATTAGTGTGTATATAATATGAGTTAGTAACAGACGCATCATTAGTGTGTATATAATATCAGTTAGTAACAGACGCATCATTAGTGTGTATATAATATGAGTTAGTAACAGACGCATCATTAGTGTGTATATAATATGAGTTAGTAACAGACGCATCATTAGTGTGTATATAATATCAGTTAGTAACAGACGCATCATTAGTGTGTATATAATATGAGTTAGTAACAGACGCATCATTAGTGTGTATATAATATGAGTTAGTAACAGACGCATCATTAGTGTGTATATAATATCAGTTAGTAACAGACGCATCATTAGTGTGTATATAATATGAGTTAGTAACAGACGCATCATTAGTGTGTATATAATATGAGTTAGTAACAGACGCATCATTAGTGTGTATATAATATGAGTTAATAACAGACGCATCATTAGTGTGTATATAATATGAGTTAATAACAGATGCATCATTAGTGTGTATATAATATGAGTTAGTAACAGACGCATCATTAGTGTGTATATAATATGAGTTAGTAACAGACGCATCATTAGTGTGTATATAATATGAGTTAGTAACAGACGCATCATTAGTGTGTATATAATATGAGTTAGTAACAGACGCATCATTAGTGTGTATATAATATGAGTTAATAACAGACGCATCATTAATGTGTATATAATATCAGTTAGTAACAGACGCATCATTAGTGTGTATATAATATGAGTTAGTAACAGACGCATCATTAGTGTGTATATAATATCAGTTAGTAACAGACGCATCATTAGTGTGTATATAATATGAGTTAGTAACAGACGCATCATTAGTGTGTATATAATATGAGTTAGTAACAGACTCATCATTAGTGTGTATATAATATGAGTTTGTAACAGACGCATCATTGGTGTGTATATAATATGAGTTAGTAACATCATTAGTGTGTATATAATATGAGTTAGTAACAGACGCATCATTAGTGTGTATATAATATCAGTTAGTAACAGACGCATCATTAGTGTGTATATAATATGAGTTAGTAACAGACGCATCATTAGTGTGTATATAATATGAGTTAGTAACAGACGCATCATTAGTGTGTATATAATATGAGTTAGTAACAGACGCATCATTAGTGTGTATATAATATGAGTTAGTAACAGACGCATCATTAGTGTGTATATAATATATCAGAGTTAGTAACAGACGCATCATTAGTGTGTATATAATATCAGTTAATAACAGACGCATCATTAGTGTGTATATAATATGAGTTAGTAACAGACGCATCATTAGTGTGTATATAATATCAGTTAATAACAGATGCATCATTAGTGTGTATATAATATGAGTTAATAACAGATGCATCATTAGTGTGTATATAATATAGTTAATAACAGATGCATCATTAGTGTGTATATAATATGAGTTAATAACAGATGCATCATTAGTGTGTATATAATATGAGTTAATAACAGATGCATCATTAGTGTGTATATAATATGAGTTAGTAACCGACGCATCATTAGTGTGTATATAATATAACAGTTAGTTAGACGCATCATTAGTGTGTATATAATATCAGTTAGTAACAGACGCATCATTAGTGTGTATATAATATGAGTTAGTAACAGATCGCATCATTAGTGTGTATATAATATCAGTTAGTAACAGACGCATCATTAGTGTGTATATAATATCAGTTAGTAACAGACGCATCATTAGTGTGTATATAATATCAGTTAGTAACAGACGCATCATTAGTGTGTATATAATATCAGTTAGTAACAGACTCATCTTAGTGTGTATATAATATCAGTTAGTAACAGACTCATCTTAGTGTGTATATAATATGAGTTAATAACAGATAACAGACGCATCATTAGTGTGTATATAATATGAGTTAGTAACAGACGCATCATTAGTGTGTATATAATATGAGTTAATAACAGACGCATCATTAGTGTGTATATAATATGAGTTAGTAACAGACGCATCATTAGTGTGTATATAATATGAGTTAGTAACAGACGCATCATTAGTGTGTATATAATATGAGTTAGTAACAGATTAATCATTAGTGTGTATATAATATGAGTTAGTAACAGACATCATTAGTGTGTATATAATATGAGTTAGTAACAGACGCATCATTAGTGTGTATATAATATGAGTTAGTAACAGACGCATCATTAGTGTGTATATAATATGAGTTAGTAACAGACGCATCATTAGTGTGTATATAATATGAGTTAGTAACAGACGCATCATTAGTGTGTATATAATATGAGTTAGTAACAGACGCATCATTAGTGTGTATATAATATGAGTTAGTAACAGACGCATCATTAGTGTGTATATAATATCAGTTAGTAACAGACGCATCATTAGTGTGTATATAATATCAGTTAGTAACAGACGCATCATTAGTGTGTATATAATATGAGTTAGTAACAGACGCATCATTAGTGTGTATATAATATCAGTTAATAACAGACGCATCATTAGTATGTAGTTAGTAACAGTATATAATATATGAGTTAGTAACAGTTAGTAACAGACGCATCATTAGTGTGTATATAATATGAGTTAATAACAGACGCATCATTAGTGTGTATATAATATCAGTTAGTAACAGACGCATCATTAGTGTGTATATAATATTTGAGTTAATAACAGATGCATCATTAGTGGTATATAATATGAGTTAATAACAGACGCATCATTAGTGTGTATATAATATGAGTTAGTAACAGACGCATCATTAGTGTGTATATAATATGAGTTAGTAACAGATGCATCATTATGTGTATATAATATCAGTTAGTAACAGACGCATCATTAGTGTGTATATAATATGAGTTAGTAACAGACGCATCATTAGTGTGTATATAATATCAGTTAGTAACAGACGCATCATTAGTGTGTATATAATATGAGTTAGTAACAGACGCATCATTAGTGTGTATATAATATCAGTTAGTAACAGACGCATCATTAGTGTGTATATAATATGAGTTAGTAACAGACGCATCATTAGTGTGTATATAATATCAGTTAGTAACAGACGCATCATTAGTGTGTATATAATATGAGTTAGTAACAGACGCATATTAGTGTGTATATAATATGAGTTAGTAACAGACGCATCATTAGTGTGTATATAATATGAGTTAGTAACAGACATCATTGGTGTGTATATAATATGAGTTAATAACATCATTAGTGTGTATATAATATCAGTTAGTAACAGACGCATCATTAGTGTGTATATAATATGAGTTAATAACAGACGCATCATTAGTGTGTATATAATATGAGTTAATAACAGACGCATCATTAGTTAGTGTCATATATAATATATAAGAGTTAATAACAGATGCATCATTAGTGTGTATATAATATGAGTTAGTAACAGACGCATCATTAGTGTGTATATAATATGTTAGTTAGTAACAGACGCATCATTGGTGTGTATATAAGTTAGTATCAGTTATATAACAGACGCATCATTAGTGTGTATATAATATCAGTTAGTAACAGACGCATCATTAGTGTGTATATAATATGAGTTAGTAACAGACGCATCATTAGTGTGTATATAATATGAGTTAGTAACAGACGCATCATTAGTGTGTATATAATATCAGTTAGTAACAGACGCATCATTAGTGTGTATATAATATGAGTTAGTAACAGACGCATCATTAGTGTGTATATAATATCAGTTAGTAACAGACGCATCATTAGTGTGTATATAATATCAGTTATTGGTAACAGACGCATCATTATATATATATATGAGTTAGTAACAGACGCATCATTAGTGTGTATATAATATGAGTTAGTAACAGACGCATCATTAGTGTGTATATAATATGAGTTAGTAACAGACGCATCATTAGTGTGTATATAATATGAGTTAGTATATAATATATCAGTTAGTAACAGACGCATCATTAGTGTGTATATAATATGAGTTAGTAACAGACGCATCATTGGTGTGTATATAATATGAGTGAATAACAGATGCATCATTAGTGTGTATATAATATCAGTTAATAACAGATGCATCATTAGTGTGTATATAATATGAGTTAATAACAGACTCATCATTAGTGTGTATATAATATGAGTTAGTAACAGACGCATCATTAGTGTGTATATAATATGAGTTAATAACAGACGCATCATTAGTGTGTATATAATATCAGTTAATAACAGACGCATCATTAGTGTGTATATAATATGAGTTAGTAACAGATTAGTGTGTATATAATATGAGTTAGTAACAGACTCATCATTAGTGTGTATATAATATGAGTTAGTAACAGACGCATCATTAGTGTGTATATAATGTGAGTTAGTAACAGACTCATCATTAGTGTGTATATAATATGAGTTAGTAACAGACGCATCATTGGTGTGTATATAATATGAGTTAGTAACAGACGCATCATTAGTGTGTATATAATATCAGTTAGTAACAGACGCATCATTAGTGTGTATATAATATGAGTTAGTAACAGACGCATCATTAGTGTGTATATAATATCAGTTAGTAACAGATGCATCATTAGTGTGTATATAATATGAGTTAATAACAGATGCATCATTAGTGTGTATATAATATGAGTTAATAACAGATGCATCATTAGTGTGTATATAATATGAGTTAATAACAGATGCATCATTAGTGTGTATATAATATGAGTTAGTAACAGATGCATCATTAGTGTGTATATAATATGAGTTAGTAACAGATGCATCATTAGTGTGTATATAATATGAGTTAGTAACAGATCATTAGTGTGTATATAATATGAGTTAGTAACAGACGCATCATTAGTGTGTATATAATATGAGTTAATAACAGAGTTAATAACAGACGCATCATTATATATAATATGAGTTAATAACAGATGCATCATTAGTGTGTATATAATATGAGTTAGTAACAGACGCATCATTAGTGTGTATATAATATGAGTTAGTAACAGACGCATCATTAGTGTGTATATAATATCAGTTAGTAACAGACGCATCATTAGTGTGTATATAATATCAGTTAGTAACAGACGCATCATTAGTGTGTATATAATATGAGTTAGTAACAGACGCATCATTAGTGTGTATATAATATGAGTTAGTAACAGACGCATCATTAGTGTGTATATAATATGAGTTAGTAACAGACGCATCATTAGTGTGTATATAATATTAATAACAGAGCATCATAATAACAGTTATGCAGTTAATAACAGACGCATCATTAGTGTGTATATAATATGAGTTAATAACAGACGCATCATTAGTGTGTATATAATATGAGTTAGTAACAGACGCATCATTAGTGTGTATATAATATGAGTTAGTAACAGACGCATCATTACAGACGCATCATTAGTGTGTATATAATATCAGTTAGTAACAGACGCATCATTGTGTGTATATAATATGAGTTAGTAACAGACGCATCATTAGTGTGTGTATATAATATGAGTTAGTAACAGACGCATCATTAGTGTGTATATAATATCAGTTAGTAACAGACGCATCATTGGTGTGTATATAATATGAGTTAGTAACAGACGCATCATTAGTGTGTATATAATATGAGTTATAACAGACGCATCATTATGTGTATATAATATCAGTTAGAACAGTTAGTAACAGACGCATCATCATTAGTGTATATAATATGAGTTAATAACAGACGCATCATTAGTGTGTATATAATATGAGTTTGTAACAGACGCATCATTGGTGTGTATATAATATGAGTTAATAACAGAAGCATCATTAGTGTGTGTATAATATGAGTTAGTAACAGACGCATCATTAGTGTGTATATAATATGAGTTAATAACAGACATCATTGGTGTGCATGTATATAATATCAGTTAGTAACAGACGCATCATTGGTGTAATATAATATGAGTTAGTAACAGACGCATCATTAGTGTGTATATAATATGAGTTAGTAACAGACGCATCATTAGTGTGTATATAATATCAGTTAGTAACAGACGCATCATTAGTGTAATATGAGTTAGTAACAGACGCATATAATATGAGTTAGTAACAGACGCATCATTAGTGTGTATATAATATGAGTTAATAACAGACGCATCATTAGTGTGTATATAATATGAGTTAGTAACAGACGCATCATTAGTGTGTATATAATATGAGTTAGTAACAGACGCATCATTGATGTGTATAT
The DNA here is from genome assembly GCF_004210375.1 of Tachypleus tridentatus. Lineage (NCBI taxonomy): Eukaryota > Metazoa > Arthropoda > Merostomata > Xiphosura > Limulidae > Tachypleus > Tachypleus tridentatus. The sequence goes on along the minus strand of NC_134833.1, from coordinate 20,403,589 downwards.
AATATGAGTTAGTAACAGACATCATTAGTGTGTATATAATATCAGTTAGTAACAGACGCATCATTAGTGTGTATATAATATCAGTTAGTAACAGACGCATCATTAGTGTGTATATAATATGAGTTAATAACAGACGCATCATTAGTGTGTATATATAATATCAGTTAGTAACAGACGCATCATTAGTGTGTATATAATATGAGTTAGTAACAGACGCATCATTGGTGTGTATATAATATCAGTTAGTAACAGATGCATCATTGGTGTGTATATAATATGAGTTAGTAACAGACGCATCATTAGTGTGTATATAATATGAGTTAGTAACAGA